>NW_027139385.1:134320-257496 GCF_035084215.1 Heptranchias perlo
GGGAGGGAGAGGAGGAGGGGAGGGAGAGAGAGAGAGGAAGGGGAGAGAGGGAGAGTGAGAGGAGGGGAGAGAGATAGAGGGAGAGAGAGAGGGGTCGAGAGTGGGGAGAGGGCGAAAGGGGAAGGTAGAGAGAGAGGGGGGAGAAAGAGAGAACGGAAGGGAGAGGGTGGGGAGTGAGAGGGAGGGGAGGGAGAGAGAGAAGAAGGGGAGAGAGAGGGAGGGGAGGGAGAGAGGGGAAAGGAGGGAGAGAGGGGAAAGGAGGGAGAGAGAGGGGAAGAGGACGTATAGAGAGGGGGAGAAGGAGAGAGGATGGAAAGAGTGGAGAGGGAGAGAGGGGAGGGAGAGGAGGAGGGGAGGGAGAGAGAGAGGAAGGGGAGAGTGAGGGAGAGGGAGAGAGGAGGGGGTGAGAGAAAGGGGAAGGTAGAGAGAGATGGGGAGAAAGAGAGGGGGAAAGAGATAGAGTGGGGAGTGAGAGAGAGGGAGGGGGAGAGAGAGAGGGGGGAGAGAGGAGGGGGGGAGAGAGACGAAGAGAGTGGAGTGAGAGAGAGGGGTGTGAGGGAGGGAGAGGGTGAGAGAGAGGGGAGTGAGAGAGAGGGGGGAGGGAGAGAGGGAGGGAGGAGGGAGAGAGGGGAGTGAGAGAGTGGGGAGTCAGAGAGAGAGGGGTGAGTGAGAGAGAGAGAGAGAGAGAGGGGAGTGAGAGAGAGAGAGAGAGGAGGGAGAGAGAGGAGGGGAGAGGGAGAGAGAGGGAGGGAGAGAGAGGAGGGGAGAGGGAGAGAGAGGAGCGAGAGAGGGGGAGAGAGAGGGGAGAGGGAGAGAGGGAGGGAGATGAGGAGGGAAGGAACAGAGAGAGGATGGAGAGAGAGAGAAGGGGGGAGAGAGAGAGGGGGAGGGAGAGAGAGGGGGGAGAGAAGGAGGGGGGAGGTGGAAGAGAGTGAGGTGGTGAGAGGGGGAGGGGAGGGAGGGAGGGTAAGGGAAGGAGAGAAAGAGGGGAGGGAGAGAGAGGGGAGGGGAGGGAGTGAGAGTGGAGAGGGAGAGAGAAGGGAGGGAGAGGAGGAATGAATGGCGAGAGAGGGGAAGGGAGAGAGGGGAAGTAGTGGGGTAGAGAGATTGGGGACAGAGAGCAGGAGTGGAGGGAGAGAGGGGAGGGGAGAGAGAGAGGGGAGAGGGAGGAATAGAGAAGGGGAGTGGGGGAGAGAGAGGGGAACGAGAGAGAGTGAGCGAGGAGAGTGAGAGAGAGAGGTGGAGGGAGGGAAGGGAGAGACGGGAAGGTAGGGAGAGAGAGGGGAAGGGGAGGTAGAGAGAGAGAGAGGAGAGAAAGCAGGAGTGGAGAGAGAAGGAGGGGGTGAGTGAGGAGGTGGGGGAGGGAAAGGAGGAGGTGGAGAGAGAAAAGGAGGGGAGGGAGCGAGTGAAGGAGGGGGAGAGAGAGGAGGGAAGAGTGAGAGAATGAGAGGGGGGATGGGGAGAGAGGAGGAGGGGGAGAGAGAGGAAGAGGGGGAGAGAGGTGGAGGGGAGAGAGAGGGGGGAGAGAGGGAGGGAGGGTGAGAGTGGAGAGGGAGGGTGAGGAAGAAAGGGAGAAAGTGAGGGAGGGTGAGAGAGAGAGAGGGAGGGTGAGAGAGAGAGAGGGAGGGTGAGAGCGAGAGGGGGAGGGTGAGAGCGAGAGGGGGAGGGTGAGAGACAGAGGGAGGGAGGGTGAGGGAGAGTGGAGAGAAACAGATTACATTACAAACTCTGCCCGTACCTCGGTTACTCCTCCTCAGACGGTCGAGGGTTCGAGCCGCACTCCAGAGATTCGGTCCCCATAACCCAGGCGGACATGTACACCAATCCCAGCATGCTTTGTACATGTACACCAATCCCAGCATTCTTTGTACATGTACCCCAGTCCCAGCATGCTTTGTACGTGTACACCAATCCCAGCATGCTTTGTACATGTACCCCGGTCCCAGCATGCTTTGTACATGTACACCAATCCCAGCATGCTTTGTACATGTACACCAATCCCAGCATGCTTTGTACATGTACACCAATCCCAGCATGCTTTGTACATGTACACCAATCCCAGCATGCTTTGTACATGTACCCCGGTCCCAGCATGCTTTGTACATGTACCCCAGTCCCAGCATGCTTTGTACATGTACCCCAGTCCCAGCATGCTTTGTACATGTACCACGGTCCCAGCATGCTTTGTACATGTACCCCAGTCCCAGCATGCTTTGTACATGTACCCCAATCCCAGCATGCTTTGTACATGTACCCCGGTCCCAGCATGCTTTGTACATGTACCCCAGTCCCAGCATGCTTTGTACATGTACCCCAGTCCCAGCATGCTTTGTACATGTACCCCAGTCCCAGCATGCTTTGTACCTGTACCCCAATCCCAGAATGCTTTGTACGTGTACCCCAGTCCCAGCATGCTTTGTACATGTACACCAATCCCAGCATGCTTTGTACATGTACCCCAGTCCCAGCATGCTTTGTACATGTACCCCGGTCCCAGCATGCTTTGTACATGTACTCCAATCCCAGAATGCTTTGTACATGTACCCCAGTCCCAGCATGCTTTGTACCTGTACCCCAATCCCAGAATGCTTTGTACCTGTACCCCAATCCCAGAATGCTTTGTACATGTACCCCAGTCCCAGCATGCTTTGTACGTGTACCCCAGTCCCAGCATGCTTTGTACATGTACCCCAGTCCCAGCATGCTTTGTACGTGTACCCCAGTCCCAGCATGCTTTGTACATGTACCCCAGTCCCAGCATGCTTTGTACGTGTACCCCAGTCCCAGCATGCTTTGTACATGTACCCAGGTCCCAGCATGCTTTGTACATGTACCCCAGTCCCAGCATGCTTTGTACATGTACCACGGTCCCAGCATGCTTTGTACGTGTACCCCAGTCCCAGCATGCTTTGTACATGTACCCCGGTCCCAGCATGCTTTGTACATGTACACCAATCCCAGCATGCTTTGTACCTGTACCCTGGTCCCAGCATGCTTTGTACGTGTACCCCGGTCCCAGCATGCTTTGTACATGTACCCCAGTCCCAGCATGCTTTGTACATGTACCCCAGTCCCAGCATGCTTTGTACATGTACCCCAGTCCCAGCATGCTTTGTACATGTACCCCAGTCCCAGCATGCTTTGTACGTGTACCCCAGTCCCAGCATGCTTTGTACATGTACCCCAGTCCCAGCATGCTTTGTACGTGTACCCCAGTCCCAGCATGCTTTGTACATGTACCCCGGTCCCAGCATGCTTTGTACATGTACCCCAGTCCCAGCATGCTTTGTACATGTACCACGGTCCCAGCATGCTTTGTACATGTACCCCAATCCCAGCATGCTTTGTACCTGTACCCCAGTCCCAGCATACTTTGTACATGTACCACGGTCCCAGCATGCTTTGTACATGTACCCCAATCCCAGCATGCTTTGTACATGTACCCCGGTCCCAGCATGCTTTGTACGTGTACCCCAGTCCCAGCATGCTTTGTACATGTACCCCGGTCCCAGCATGCTTTGTACATGTACCCCAATCCCAGCATGCTTTGTACCTGTACCCCGGTCCCAGCATGCTTTGTACGTGTACCCCGGTCCCAGCATGCTTTGTACATGTACCCCAATCCCAGAATGCTTTGTACCTGTACCCTGGCCCCAGCATGCTTTGTACGTGTACCCCAGTCCCAGCATGCTTTGTACGTGTACCCCGGTCCCAGCATGCTTTGTACATGTACCCCAGTCCCAGCATGCTTTGTACATGTACCCCAGTCCCAGCATGTTTTGTACGTGTACCCCGGTCCCAGCATGCTTTGTACATGTACCCCGGTCCCAGCATGCTTTGTACATGTACCCCAGTCCCAGCATGCTTTGTACATGTACCCTGGTCCCAGCATGCTTTGTACATGTACCCCAGTCCCAGCATGCTTTGTACATGTACCCCAGTCACAGCATGCTTTGTACGTGTACCCCAGTCCCAGCATGCTTTGTACATGTACCCCAGTCCCAGCATGCTTTGTACGTGTACCTCAGTCCCAGCATGCTTTGTACGTGTACCCCGGTCCCAGCATGCTTTGTACGTGTACCCCAGTCCCAGCATGCTTTGTACATGTACCCCAGTCCCAGCATGCTTTGTACGTGTACCTCAGTCCCAGCATGCTTTGTACTTGTACCCCGGTCCCAGCATGCTTTGTACATGTACCCCGGTCCCAGCATGCTTTGTACATGTACCCTGGTCCCAGCATGCTTTGTACATGTACCCCAATCCCAGCATACTTTGTACCTGTACCCTGGTCCCAGAATGCTTTGTACATGTACCCCAATCCCAGAATGCTTTGTACATGTACCCCGGTCCCAGCATGCTTTGTACATGTACCCCAATCCCAGAATGCTTTGTACATGTACCCCAATCCCAGAATGCTTTGTACATGTACCCCAATCCCAGAATGCTTTGTACGTGTACCCCGGTCCCAGCATGCTTTGTACATGTACCCCAGTCCCAGCATGCTTTGTACGTGTACCCCGGTCCCAGCATGCTTTGTACATGTACCCCAGTCCCAGCATGCTTTGTACGTGTACCCCAGTCCCAGCATGCTTTGTACATGTACCCCAGTCCCAGCATGCTTTGTACATGTACCCCAGTCCCAGCATGCTTTGTACGTGTACCCCGGTCCCAGCATGCTTTGTACATGTACCCCAGTCCCAACATGCTTTGTACATGTACCCCAGTCCCAGCATGCTTTGTACATGTACCCCAGTCCCAGCATGCTTTGTACATGTACCCCATTACCAGCATGCTTTGTACGTGTACCACAGTCCCAGCATGCTTTGTACATGTACCCCATTCCCAGCATCCTTTGTACATGTACCCCAATCCCAGCATGCTTTGTACATGTACCCCATTCCCAGCATGCTTTGTACATGTACCCCATTCCCAGCAAGCTTTGTACATGTTCCTCAGTCCCAGCATGCTTTGTACATGTACCCCAGTCCCAGCATGCTTTGTACGTGTACCCCAGTCCCAGCATGCTTTGTACATGTACCCCAATCCCAACATGCTTTGTACATGCACCCCAATCCCAGCATGCTTTGTACATGTACCCCAATCCCAGCATGCTTTGTACATGCACCCCAATCCCAACATGCTTTGTACATGCACCCCAATCCCAGCATGCTTTGTACATGTACCCCAGTCCCAGCATGCTTTGTACATGTACCCCAGTCCCAGCATGCTTTGTATGTGTACACCAATCCCAGCATGCTTTGCACATGTAACTCAGTCCCAGCATGCTTTGTACGTGTACCCCAGTCCCAGCATGCTTTGTACATGTACCCCATTCCCAGCATGCTTTGTACATGTACCCCAATCCCAACATGCTTTGTACGTGTACCCCAGTCCCAGCATGCTTTGTATGTGTACCCCAGTCCCAGCATGCTTTATACCTGTACCCCAGTCCCAGCATGCTTTGTATGTGTACACCAATCCCAGCATGCTTTGTACACGTACCCCATTCCCAGCATGCATTGTACATGTACCCCATTCCCAGCATCCTCTACAGCCTTACCCAGCCTTTTCAGGGACGAATATCTGTTGAGTTCACTTTTCATTGTCGATTCGTAGGAGGGAGGCAGGTGGGAGAGGTTGTGATAGGACCGAGAGGTGAGGAGGGCATTTTGTCTGGAGCACAGGGTCTGAAGGTTCAGATTGTTGATCCGGGATCGATCTAGGGGCAAGACAGACGGAGGAAGGGTTAGAGGGACGGACACGGGGACAGGACCCCAAACGTAAGTGGGGGGAGAGGTGGGTGAGAGGGTTAATCCCCCTCCGATAGGGAACAGGCTGCCCGGTGTCTGAGTGTAAATGGGGAGAGGTGGGTGAGAGGGTTAATCCCCCTCCGATAGGGAACAGGCTGCCCGGTGTCTGAGTGTAAATGGGGAGAGGTGGGTGAGAGGGTTAATCCCCCTCCGATAGGGAACAGGCTGCCCGGTGTCTGAGTGTAAATGGGGAGAGGTGGGTGAGAGGGTTAATCCCCCTCCTATAGGGGAACAGGCTGCCCGGTGTCTGAGTGTAAATGGGGAGAGGTGGGTGAGAGGGTTAATCCCCCTCCGATAGGGAACAGGCTGCCCGGTGTCTGAGTGTAAATGGGGAGAGGTGGGTGAGAGGGTTAATCCCCCTCCGATAGGGAACAGGCTGCCCGGTGTCTGAGTGTAAATGGGGAGAGGTGGGTGAGAGGGTTAATCCCCCTCCGATAGGGAACAGGCTGCCCGGTGTCTGAGTGTAAATGGGGAGAGGTGGGTGAGAGGGTTAATCCCCCTCCGATAGGGAACAGGCTGCCCGGTGTCTGAGTGTAAATGGGGAGAGGTGGGTGAGAGGGTTAATCCCCCTCCGATAGGGAATAGGCTGCCCGGTGTCTGAGTGTAAATGGGGAGAGGTGGGTGAGAGGGTTAATCCCCCTCCGATAGGGAACAGGCTGCCCGGTGTCTGAGTGTAAATGGGGAGAGGTGGGTGAGAGGGTTAATCCCCTCCGATAGGGAACAGGCTGCCCGGTGTCTGAGTGTAAATGGGGAGAGGTGGGTGAGAGGGTTAATCCCCCTCCGATAGGGAACAGGCTGCCCGGTGTCTGAGTGTAAATGGGGAGAGGTGGGTGAGAGGGTTAATCCCCTCCGATAGGGAATAGGCTGCCCGGTGTCTGAGTGTAAATGGGGAGAGGTGGGTGAGAGGGTTAATCCCCCTCCGATAGGGAACAGGCTGCCCGATGTCTGAGTGTAAATGGGGAGAGGTGGGTGAGAGGGTTAATCCCCTCCAATAGGTGTTGAAATCTGGTGCCCCTGGCTTCTGTTTGCTTTAATTGTTGATTGTGAAGTGTTTTAAGATGATAATAGTGTCGAGAGCCTGAGAGATGAAAAAGTCTCTTTTGTCAGAAGAATTGCACTTGATGCCTGAGCAAACACAGTCCCATGGAGTGCCTTGAAGTGAAATCCATCAGTTCACAGTCCAATGGATGGAAGGTAATGAGTTTGTACAGGAGCTCAGGGCAATCAATGACACTGCGAAACAGAGGTCAATCCATCCCATCTGTTTATCTGTGCATTTTTTAAACATTGGCCCCATTAATCCAGGCCTGAGAAGGCCGTATAACCCACAGTGAGTGGAGGATATCACGGAGAGTGTAATAACAGAGGGGTTTATACTGGGGGTGTGTTGTATAACGGAGAGTGTTTTCACGGAGGGGTTTATACTGGGAGTGTGGGGTATAACGGAGAGTGTTATAACGGAGGGGTTTATACTGGGGGTGTGGGGTATAACGGAGAGTGTTATAACGGAGGGGTTTATACTGGGGGTGAGGGGTATAACGGAGAGTGTTATAACGGAGGGGTTTATACTGGGGGTGTGGGGTATAACGGAGAGTGTTATAACGGAGGGGTTTATACTGGGGGTGTGGGGTATAACGGAGAGTGTTATAACGGAGGGGTTTATACTGGGGGTGTGGGGTATAACGGAGAGTGTTATAACGGAGGGGTTTATACTGAGAGTGTGGGGTATAACGGAGAGTGTTATAACGGAGGGGTTTATACTGGGAGTGAGGGGTATAACGGAGAGTGTTATAACGGAGGGGTTTATACTGGGGGTGAGGGGTATAACGGAGAGTGTTATAACGGAGGGGTTTATACTGGGAGTGAGGGGTATAACGGAGAGTGTTATAACGGAGGGGTTTATACTGGGGGTGAGGGGTATAACGGAGAGTGTTATAACGGAGGGGTTTATACTGGGGGTGTGGGGTATAACGGAGAGTGTTATAACGGAGGGGTTTATACTGGGGGTGTGGGGTATAACGGAGAGTGTTATAACGGAGGGGTTTATACTGGGGGTGTGGGGTATAACGGAGAGTGTTATAACGGAGGGGTTTATACTGGGGGTGTGGGGTATAACGGAGAGTGTTATAACGGAGGGGTTTATACTGGGGGTGTGGGGTATAACGGAGAGTGTTATAACGGAGGGGTTTATACTGGGAGTGTGGGGTATAACGGAGAGTGTTATAACGGAGGGGTTTATACTGGGAGTGAGGGGTATAACGGAGAGTATTATAACGGAGGGGTTTATACTGGGGGTGAGGGGTATAACGGAGAGTGTTATAACGGAGGGGTTTATACTGGGGGTGTGGGGTATAACGGAGAGTGTTATAACGGAGGGGTTTATACTGGGAGTGTGGGGTATAACGGAGAGTGTTATAACGGAGGGGTTTATACTGGGGGTGTGGGGTATAACGGAGAGTGTTATAACGGAGGGGTTTATACTGGGGGTGTGGGGTATAACGGAGAGTGTTATAACGGAGGGGTTTATACTGGGGGTGAGGGGTATAACGGAGAGTGTTATAACGGAGGGGTTTATACTGGGGGTGTGGGGTATAACGGAGAGTGTTTTAACGGAGGGGTTTATACTGGGGGTGTGGGGTATAACGGAGAGTGTAATAACGGAGGGGTTTATACTGGGAGTGTGGGGTATAACGGAGAGTGTTATAACGGAGGGGTTTATACTGGGGGTGTGGGGTATAACGGAGAGTGTTATAACGGAGGGGTTTATACTGGGGGTGTGGGGTATAACGGAGAGTATTATAACGGAGGGGTTTATACTGGGGGTGTGGGGTATAACGGAGAGTGTTATAACGGAGGGGTTTATACTGGGGGTGAGGGGTATAACGGAGAGTGTTTTAACGGAGGGGTTTATACTGGGGGTGAGGGGTATAACGGAGAGTGTTTTAACGGAGGGGTTTATACTGGGAGTGTGGGGTATAACGGAGAGTGTTATAACGGAGGGGTTTATACTGGGAGTGTGGGGTATAACGGAGAGTGTTATAACGGAGCGGTTTATACTGGGGGTGTGGGGTATAACGGAGAGTGTTATAACGGAGGGGTTTATACTGGGGGTGTGGGGTATAACGGAGAGTGTTATAACGGAGCGGTTTATACTGGGAGTGTGGGGTATAACGGAGAGTGTTATAACGGAGGGGTTTATACTGGGGGTGTGGTGTATAACGGAGAGTGTTATAACGGAGGGGTTTATACTGGGAGTGTGGGGTATAACGGAGAGTGTTTTAACGGAGGGGTTTATACTGGGGGTGAGGGGTATAACGGAGAGTGTTTTAACGGAGGGGTTTATACTGGGGGTGTGGGGTATAACGGAGAGTGTTAT
Source organism: Heptranchias perlo (assembly GCF_035084215.1). Lineage (NCBI taxonomy): Eukaryota > Metazoa > Chordata > Chondrichthyes > Hexanchiformes > Hexanchidae > Heptranchias > Heptranchias perlo. Next base: position 143,507 of record NW_027139385.1, read on the forward strand.
AACGGAGGGGTTTATACTGGGGGTGTGGGGTATAACGGAGAGTGTTATAACAGAGGGGTTTATACTGGGGGTGTGGGGTATAACGGAGAGTGTTATAACGGACTGGTTTATACTGGGGGTGAGGGGTATAACGGAGAGTGTTATAACGGAGGGGTTTTTCTGGGGGTGTGGGGTATAACGGAGAGTGTTATAACGGAGTGGTTTATACTGGGAGTGTGGGGTATAACGGAGAGTGTTATAACGGAGGGGTTTATACTGGGAATGTGGGGTATAACGGAGAGTGTTATAATGGAGGGGTTTAAACTGGGGGTGTGGGGTATAACGGAGAGTGTTATAACGGAGGGGTTTATACTGGGGGTGTGGGGTATAACGGAGAGTGTTATAACGGAGGGGTTTATACTGGGGGTGTGGGGTATAACGGAGAGTGTTATAACGGAGGGGTTTATACTGGGAGTGTGGGGTATAACGGAGAGTGTTATAACGGAGGGGTTTATACTGGGAGTGTGGGGTATAATGGAGAGTGTTATAACAGAGGGGTTTATACTGGGGGTGTGGGGTATAACGGAGAGTGTTATAACGGAGGGGTTTATACTGGGAGTGTGGGGTATAACGGAGAGTGTTATAACAGAGGGGTTTATACTGGGGGTGTGGGGTATAACGGAGAGTGTTATAACGGAGGGGTTTATACTGGGGGTGAGGGGTATAACGGAGAGCGTTTTAACCGGGGTGGAGGGGGTGTGAGGGATATTACCGGGAGTGTTTTAACCGAGGGTTCGGTATAATGGGGGCTTTGTCAGGCAACTGCTCGAACTCACCGAGGGGTAGCGTCCCTCCATGTGTTGGACTGTTCATGGGTTGATGCATGAAATTGTGGTGAGTGTTACCTGGAAGTAAAGGCAGAGCGAGAGAATCAGTCAGAGGACATCACTGACCATAACGGGCTCCCCCGCCTCACCCATCACCCCTCACCTCTCACAGCTGAGTCCTTGAGCCCCATAATCCAGGCCCACACTCCCCGCTGCCAGTACTGAGGGAGTGCTGCACTGTCGGAGGTAGATGGATATACTCCAGGACTCGAGCCCCATAATCCAGGCCCACACTCCCCGGTGCCAGTACTGAGGGAGTGCTGCACTGTCGGAGGTAGATGGATATACTCCAGGACTCGAGCCCCATAATCCAGGCCCACACTCCCCGGTCCCAGTACTGAGGGAGTGCTGCACTGTCGGAGGGAGATGGATATACTCTTGGACTCGAGCCCCATAATCCAGGCCCACACTCCCCGGTGCCAGTACTGAGGGAGTGCTGCACTGTCGGAGGTGCCGTCTTTCGGATGAGACGTTAAACCGAGGGCCCCGTCTGCCCCTCTCGGAGCCCACGGCCCACTATTGGAAGGGGGAGCAGAGGGAGTGAGTTTGGGGAAAGACGAGAGAGGACGTTAAAGTGAGAGATTCAGAGAGGGTGCAGCAACTTCCAAAGCTGATCTGAGGGGCTGGGGGAGAGGGTTTAGAGTTCGGGAACACTTTTTAAGGCTGTTTGGAGCCAGCCAGGAAACAACACAGCCCCAACCCCAATTTCACACAGCGCCTTTTAACGTGCTGAACGACCCCCAAGGCATTTCAAAGGAGCATTAATCCAATCGAGGGGTTTAAGATGATTAAAGGATTCGATAGGGTCGATGGAGAGAAACTATTTCCTCTGGTGGGGGGAGTCCAGAACTGGGGGGCAATCCAGAACCTTAAAATTAGAGCCAGGCCGTTCAGGGGTGATGTCAGGAAGCATTTCATCACACAAAGGGGAGTGGAAATCTGGAACTCTCTCCCCCCCGAAAAAGGTCGTGGATGCTGGGGGACAGTTGGAGCTTTCAAAACTGAGAATAAATCATTTTTGTTCGGCGAGGGTATCAAGGAACAGGGAACCCAGGTAGGTAATGGAATTAAGATACAGATCAGCCATGATCGGAGCAGAACAGGCTCGAGGGGGGCTGAATGGGCCTCCTCCTGTTCCTATAGTAACAGGCTCGAGCGGCCGAATGGGCCTCCTCCTGTTCCTATAGTAACAGGCTCGAGGGGCCGAATGGGCCTCCTCCTGTTCCTATAGTAACAGGCCCGAGGGGCTGAATGGGCCTCCTCCTGTTCCTATAGTAACAGGCTCGAGGGGCCGAATGGGCCTCCTCCTGTTCCTATAGTAACTGGCTCGAGGGGCTGAATGGGCCTCCTCCTGTTCCTATAGTAACAGGCTCGAGGGGCTGAATGGGCCTCCTCCTGTTCCTATAGTAACAGGCTCGGGGGGGCTGAATGGGCCTCCTCCTTTTCCGATGCACATCAACCAAACATTCGAGTCCGAGCCACGAAGGAGATATTAGGACAGGTGACCAAAAGTTTCGTAAATTTTAAGGAGCGTCTTAAAGGAGGAGAGAGAGGGGGAGAGGTTCAGGGAGGGAATTCCAGAGCTCAGGGCCCAGGCAGCTGAAGGCATGGCCGCCAATTGTGGAGCGATGGGAATCGGGGGTGTAGAGGTAGAGAGCTGGAAGGAACCCGAGAACTGCTTGATAAGGCCATAGAAATGGCAAATCAAGCACTGGGGTTCATTTCAAGAGGGATAGAATTGAAAAGCAGAGAAGTTATGTTAAACTTGTATAGAACCTTGGTTAGACCACACTTGGAGCACTGTGCACAGTTCTGGTCTCCATATACCTTGGTTAGACGACACTAGGAGAACTGTGCACAGTTCTGGTCTCCATATACCTTGGTTAGACCACACTTGGAGCACTGTGCACAGTTCTGGTCTCCATATACCTTGGTTAGACCACACTTGGAGCACTGTGCACAGTTCTGGTCTCCATATACCTTGGTTAGACCACACTTGGAGCACTGTGCACAGTTCTGGTCTCCATATACCTTGGTTAGACCACACTTGGAGCACTGTGCAGGGTTCTGGTCTCCACATACCTTGGTTAGACCACACTTGGAGCACTGTGCACAGTTCTGGTCTCCATATACCTTGGTTAGACCACACTTGGAGCACTGTGCACAGTTCTGGTCTCCATATACCTTGGTTAGACCACACTTGGAGCACTGTGCACAGTTCTGGTCTCCATATACCTTGGTTAGACCACACTTGGAGCACTGTGCACAGTTCTGGTCTCCATATACCTTGGTTAGACCACACTTGGAGCACTGTGCAGGGTTCTGGTCTCCACATACCTTGGTTAGACCACACTTGGAGCACTGGGACAGTTCTGGTCTCCATATACCTTGGTTAGACCACACTTGGAGCACTGTGCACAGTTCTGGTCTCCATATACCTTGGTTAGACCACACTTGGAGCACTGTGCACAGTTCTGGTCTCCATATACCTTGGTTAGACCACACTTGGAGCACTGTGCACAGTTCTGGTCTCCATATACCTTGGTTAGACCACACTTGGAGCACTGTGCACAGTTCTGGTCTCCATATACCTTGGTTAGACCACACTTGGAGCACTGTGCACAGTTCTGGTCTCCATATACCTTGGTTAGACCACACTTGGAGCACTGTGTCCAGTTCTGGTCTCCATATTATAAAAAGGATATCGAGGCACTGGAGAAGGTGCAAAAAAGATTCACAAGGATGATACCAGAACTGAGAGGTTCGACCTATTAGGAAAGACTGAACAGACTGGAGCTCTTTTCTCTAGAAAAGAGCAGACTGAGGGGTGACCTGATCGAGGTCTTTAAGATTATGAAAGGGTTCAATAGGGTAGACGTAGAGAAGATGTTTCCACTTGTGGGGGAGACCAGAACTGGGGGCCATAAATATAAGATAGTCAGTAATAAATCCAATCGGGAATTCAGGAGAAACTTCTTTCCCCAGAGAGTGGTGAGAATGTGGAACTCGCTCCCACAAGGAGTAGTTGAGGTGAATAGTGTGGATGGATTTAAGGGGAAGCTGGATAAACACATGAGGGAGAAAGGAATAGAAGGATAGGGGGATAGGGTGAGATGGAGTAGGGAGGGAGGAGGCTCGTGTGGAGCATAAACACCGGGATAGACCTGTTGGGCCGAATGGCCTGTTTCCATGCTGTAAATTCCTCTGTAAGTTCAGATCTCTTCAAACCTCCTCAAAAAGGATGAGATAATTTAGCGACCGACACCATGCCAATCCCTTTGGGCACTGATGGGTTAACAGAAGGGGGAATCCCATTTCCAGAAAGCACCATGAGGTCTCTCAGGCTTTCTCGCCTAAGAGGTTGCTATAGCAACAGAGCATATTCACTCAAGAGATACCTTCCCTAAAAGCCAAATTTATTCATTTTCTGGGTGCTGGGTTCATATATTATTCATCACATGTTCCCTCCTGTTGTCTTTTTTATATATTCAAGAGGTGTTGTGTGATCTGTTTCTGTGAAAATAGCTCAAGTAATTTCCGGGCCTTGACTGTCATGGAAGCCTTGGCCTAGGACGGTTTAAAAGGGCTGCTTACCCCATTGAATGCAGGCAGCAAAGGGTGAGCACGGGTTAGACACAGAGTAAAGCTCCTTCTACACTGTCCCGTCAAACACTCCCAGGGACAGGTACAGGGTTAGATACAGAGTAAAGCTCCCTCTACACTGTCCCGTCAAACACTCCCAGGGCAGGTACAGGGTTAGATACAGAGTAAAGCTCCCTCTACACTGTCCCATCAAACACTCCCAGGGCAGGTACAGGGTTAGATACAGAGTAAAGCTCCCTCTACACTGTCCCGTCAAACACTCCCAGGGCAGGTACAGGGTTAGATACAGAGTAAAGCTCCCTCTACACTGTCCCGTCAAACACTCCCAGGGACAGGTACAGGGTTAGATACAGAGTAAAGCTCCCTCTACACTGTCCCATCAAACACTCCCAGGGCAGGTGCAGGGTTAGATACAGACTAAAGCTCCCTCTACACTGTCCCATCAAACACTCCCAGGGCAGGTGCAGGGTTAGATACAGAGTAAAGCTCCCTCTACACTGTCCCATCAAACACTCCCAGGGCAGGTACAGGGTTAGATACAGAGTAAAGCTCCCTCTACACTGTCCCGTCAAACACTCCCAGGGACAGGTACAGGGTTAGATACAGAGTAAAGCTCCCTCTACACTGTCCCATCAAACACTCCCAGGGCAGGTACAGGGTGAGATACAGAGTAAAGCTCCCTCTACACTGTCCCATCAAACACTCCCAGGGCAGGTACAGGGTTAGATACAGAGTAAAGCTCCCTCTACACTGTCCCATCAAACACTCCCAGGGCAGGTACAGGGTTAGATACAGAGTAAAGCTCCCTCTACACTGTCCCATCAAACACTCCCAGGGCAGGTACAGGGTTAGATACAGAGTAAAGCTCCCTCTACACTGTCCCATCAAACACTCCCAGGGCAGGTACAGGGTTAGATACAGAGTAAAGCTCCCTCTACACTGTCCCATCAAACACTCCCAGGGTCAGGTACAGGGTTAGATACAGAGTAAAGCTCCCTCTACACTGTCCCATCAAACACTCCCAGGGACAGGTACAGGGTTAGATACAGAGTAAAGCTCCCTCTACACTGTCCCGTCAAACACTCCCAGGGACAGGTACAGGGTTAGATACAGAGTAAAGCTCCCTCTACACTGTCCCATCAAACACTCCCAGGGCAGGTACAGGGTTAGATACAGAGTAAAGCTCCCTCTACACTGTCCCATCAAACACTACCAGGGTCAGGTACAGGGTTAGATACAGAGTAAAGCTCCCTCTACACTGTCCCATCAAACACTCCCAGGGTCAGGTACAGGGTTAGACACAGAGTAAAGCTCCTTCTACACTGTCCCATCAAACACTCCCAGGGCAGGTACAGGGTTAGATACAGAGTAAAGCTCCCTCTACACTGTCCCATCAAACACTACCAGGGTCAGGTACAGGGTTAGATACAGATTAAAGCTCCCTCTACACTGTCCCATCAAACACTCCCAGGGACAGGTACAGGGTTAGATACAGATTAAAGCTCCCTCTACACTGTCCCATCAAACACTCCCAGGGCAGGTACAGGGTTAGATACAGAGCAAAGCTCCCTCTACACTGTCCCATCAAACACTCCCAGGGCAGGTACAGGGTTTGATACAGAGTAAAGCTCCCTCTACACTGTCCCGTCAAACACTCCCAGGGACAGGTACAGGGTTAGATACAGAGTAAAGCTCCCTCTACACTGTCCCATCAAACACTCCCAGGGCAGGTACAGGGTTAGATAGAGAGTAAAGCTCCCTCTGCACTGTCCCATCAAACACTCCCAGGGCAGGTACAGGGTTAGATACAGAGTAAAGCTCCCTCTACACTGTCCCGTCAAACACTCCCAGGGCAGGTACAGGGTTAGATACAGAGTAAAGCTCCCTCTACACTGTCCCATCAAACACTCCCAGGGCAGGTACAGGATTAGATACAGAGTAAAGCTCCCTCTACACTGTCCCATCAAACACTCCCAGGGCAGGTACAGGGTTAGATACAGAGTAAAGCTCCCTCTACACTGTCCCATCAAACACTCCCAGGGCAGGTACAGGGTTAGATACAGAGTAAAGCTCCCTCTACACTGTCCCATCAAACACTCGCAGGACAGGTACAGGGTTAGATACAGAGTAAAGCTCCCTCTACACTGTCCCATCAAACACTCCCAGGGCAGGTACAGGGTTAGATACAGAGTAAAGCTCCCTCTACACTGTCCCATCAAACACTCCCAGGGCAGGTACAGGGTTAGATACAGAGTAAAGCTCCCTCTAACCAAGGTATACGGAGACCAGAACTGTGCACAGTGCTCCAAGTGTGGTCTAACCAGGATTCTATACAAGTTTAACATGACTTCTCTGCTTTTCAATTCTATCTCTCTGGAAATGAACCCCAGTGCTTGATTTGCCTTTTTTACAGCCTTATTAACCTGCGTTGTTACTTTTAGTGATTTGTGTATCTGTACCCCCAGATCCCTCTGCTCCTCTCCCCCATTTAGACTCTTATCATCCAATCAGTATGAGACCTCCTTATTCCTCCGACCAAAACGAACCATCTCGTACCTGTATTGAAATTCATTTTCCGATTGACACGAGCATTCAGCTTACCGGGATTGGTTTTGGCCGTCTTGACGGGAGTGTACTGGGTCTTGGCGGGGTGAGAGCTGGGGTCGTCCTGTGTGGCTGTCGAGTCCGCAGCAGTCAGGTTGTTCCTCTCGGGCTGCGGCATCGAGACGGCCTGGTGTCGCAGTATGTCCACCAAAGCCCTGGGCCGGCAAAGAGAGGGAGAGAGACAACAGGGAGACACGGTGAGCAAGGTAGACGGACGGTGAGTTACCCGGAGACGGACGGTGAGTTACCCGGAGACGGACGGTGAGTTACCCGGAGACGGACGGTGAGTTACCCGGAGACGGACGGTGAGTTACCCGGAGACGGACGGGGAGTTACCCGGAGACGGACGGGGAGTTACCCGGAGACGGACGGTGAGTTACCCGGAGACGGACGGGGAGTTACCCGGAGACGGTCGCTGAGTTACCCGGAGACGGACGGTGAGTTACCCGGAGACGGTCGCTGAGTTACCCGGAGACGGACGGTGAGTTACCCGGAGACGGACGGTGAGTTACCCGGAGACGGTCGCTGAGTTACCCGGAGACGGACGGTGAGTTACCCGGAGACGGTCGCTGAGTTACCCGGAGACGGACGGTGAGTTACCCGGAGACGGACGGTGAGTTACCCGGAGACGGTCGCTGAGTTACCCGGAGACGGACGGTGAGTTACCCGGAGACGGTTGCTGAGTTACTCGGAGACGGACGGGGAGTTACCCGGAGACGGACGGTGAGTTACCCGGAGACGGACGGTGAGTTACCCGGAGACGGACGGGGAGTTACCCGGAGACGGACGGGGAGTTACCCAGAGACGGTCGCTGAGTTACCCGGAGACGGACGGTGAGTTACCCGGAGACGGACGGTGAGTTACCCGGAGACGGTCGCTGAGTTACCCGGAGACGGACGGTGAGTTACCCGGAGACGGTTGCTGAGTTACCCGGAGACGGACGGTGAGTTACCCGGAGACGGACGGTGAATTACCCGGAGACGGACGGTGAGTTACCCGGAGACGGAAGGTGAGTTACCCGGAGACGGTCGCTGAGTTACCCGGAGACGAATGGGGAGTTACCCAGAGACGGACGGTGAGTTACCCGGAGACGGACGGTGAGTTACCCGGAGACGAACGGGGAGTTACCCGGAGACGGACGGTGAGTTACCCGGAGACGGACGGGGAGTGACCCGGAGACGGGCGGTGAGTTACCCGGAGACGGACGGTGAGTTACCCGGAGACGGACGGTGAGTTACCCGGAGACGAACGGGGAGTTACCCAGAGACGGACGGTGAGTTACCCGGAGACGGACGGTGAGTTACCCGGAGACGGACGGTGAGTTACCCGGAGACGGACGGGGAGTTACCCAGAGACGGACGGTGAGTTACCCGGAGACGGACGAGGAGTTACCCGGAGACGGACGAGGAGTTACCCGGAGACGGACGGGGAGTTACCCGGAGACGGACGGTGAGTTACCGGGAGACGGTTGCTGAGTTACCCGGAGACGGACGGTGAGTTACCCGGAGACGGACGGTGAGTTACCCGGAGACGGACGGGGAGTTACCCGGAGACGGACGGTGAGTTACCCAGAGACGGACGGTGAGTTACCCGGAGACGGACGGTGAGTTACCCAGAGACGGACGGTGAGTTACCCGGAGACGGACGGTGAGTTACCCGGAGACGGACGGTGAGTTACCCGGAGATGGACGGTGAGTTACCCGGAGAGGGACGGTGAGTTACCCGGAGACGGTCGCTGAGTTACCCGGAGATGGACGGTGAGTTACCCGGAGACGGACGGCGAGTTACCCGGAGACGGACGGTGAGTTACCCGGAGACGGACGGTGAATTACCCGGAGACGGACGACGAGTGACCCGGAGACGGACGGTGAGTTACCTGGAGACGGACGGTGAATTACCCGGAGACGGACGACGAGTGACCCGGAGACGGACGGTGAGTTACCTGGAGACGGACGGTGAATTACCCGGAGACGGACGACGAGTGACCCGGAGACGGACGGTGAGTTACCCGGAGATGGACGGTGAGTTACCCGGAGACGGACGGTGAATTACCCGGAGACGGACGACGAGTGACCCGGAGACGGACGGTGAGTTACCCGGAGACGGACGGTGAGTTACCCGGAGACGGACGGCGAGTTACCTGGAGACGGTCAGTGAGTTACCGGGAGACGGACGGTGAGTTACCTGGAGATGGACGGTGAGTTACCTGGAGATGGACGGTGAGTTACCCGGAGAGGGACGGTGAGTTACCCGAAGACGGACGGTGAGTTACCTGGAGATGGACGGTGAGTTACCCGGAGACGGACGGTGAGTTACCCGGAGAGGGACGGTGAGTTACCCGGAGACGGACGGTGAGTTACCCGGAGAGGGACGGTGAGTTACCCGGAGAGGGACGGTGAGTTACCCGGAGATGGACGGTGAGTTACCCGGAGAGGGACGGTGAGTTACCCGGAGAGGGACGGTGAGTTACCTGGAGACGGTCAGTGAGTTACCGGGAGACGGACGGTGAGTTACCTGGAGATGGACGGTGAGTTACCCGGAGAGGGACGGTGAGTTACCCGAAGACGGACGGTGAGTTACCTGGAGATGGACGGTGAGTTACCCGGAGAGGGACGGTGAGTTACCCGGAGACGGACGGTGAGTTACCCGGAGAGGGACGGTGAGTTACCCGGAGAGGGACGGTGAGTTACCCGGAGACGGACGGTGAGTTACCCGGAGAGGGACGGTGAGTTACCCGAAGACGGACGGTGAGTTACCTGGAGATGGACGGTGAGTTACCCGGAGAGGGACGGTGAGTTACCCGGAGAGGGACGGTGAGTTACCCGGAGAGGGACGGTGAGTTACCCGGAGACGGACGGTGAGTTACCCGGAGACGGACGGTGAGTTACCCGGAGAGGGACGGTGAGTTACCCGAAGACGGACGGTGAGTTACCCGGAGACGGTTGCTGAGTTACCCGGAGACGGACGGTGAGTTACCCGGAGACGGACGGTGAATTACCCGGAGACGGACGGGGAGTTACCCGGAGACGGACGGTGAGTTACCCGGAGACGGACGGTGAGTTACCCGGAGACGGACGGGGAGTTACCGGGAGACGGACGGTGAGTTACCGGGAGACGGACGGTGAGTTACCCGGAGACGGACGGTGAGTTACCTGGAGACGGACGGTGAGTTACCCGGAGAGGGACGGTGAGTTACCCGAAGACGGACGGTGAGTTACCTGGAGATGGACGGTGAGTTACCCGGAGAGGGACGGTGAGTTACCCGGAGACGGACGGTGAGTTACCCGGAGAAGGACGGTGAGTTACCCGGAGAGGGACGGTGAGTTACCCGGAGACGGACGGTGAGTTACCCGAAGACGGACGGTGAGTTACCCGGAGACGGTTGCTGAGTTACCCGGAGACGGACGGTGAGTTACCCGGAGACGGACGGTGAATTACCCGGAGACGGACGGGGAGTTACCCGGAGACGGACGGTGAGTTACCCGGAGACGGACGTTGAGTTACCCGGAGACGGACGGGGAGTTACCGGGAGACGGACGGTGAGTTACCGGGAGACGGACGGTGAGTTACCCGGAGACGGACGGTGAGTTACCCGGAGACGGACGGGAGTTACCCGGAGACGGACGGCGAGTTACCCGGAGACGGACGGCGAGTTACCCGGAGACGGACGGTGAGTTACCGGGAGACGGACGGTGAGTTACCCGGAGACGGACGGTGAGTTACCCGGAGACGGACGGTGAGTTACCCGGAGACGGACGGTGAGTTACCCGGAGACGGACGGGGAGTTACCCGGAGACGGACGGTGAGTTACCCGGAGACGGACGGGGAGTTACCCGGAGACGGACGGGGAGTTACCCGGAGACGGACGGTGAGTTACCGGGAGACGGACGGTGAGTTACCGGGAGACGGACGGTGAGTTACCCGGAGACGGACGGTGAGTTACCCGGAGACGGTTGCTGAGTTACCCGGAGACGGACGGCGAGTTACCCGGAGACGGACGGTGAGTTACCCGGAGACGGACGGTGAGTTACCCGGAGACGGACGGTGAGTTACCCGGAGACGGACGGTGAGTTACCCGGAGACGGACGCTGAGTTACCCGGAGACGGACGGCGAGTTACCCGGAGACGGTTGCTGAGTTACCCGGAGACGGACGGTGAGTTACCCGGAGACGGTCGCTGAGTTACCCGGAGACGGTTGCTGAGTTACCTGGGGACGGACGGTGAATTACCTGGAGACGTTGATGTCTCGAGGCTGTTGCGCTGCCTTCTTGAACGCCACCTTGACGGTGATGCCGACAGCCAGAGTGATGATCAGCACAGCGCAGATAATGTAAACTGTGCTGTTGGTGCGGTCTTTGTCTGGGTCGTATCCCTCGCGGTTGGCGACGGTGGAGCTGGTGAGTGGGGTATTGGCCCAGTCGGGGCTGTCGTAGTTGTTGCAGCTGCCCTGGTCGAGCTTGAAGGAAAGGAATTCACAGCAGAAGCGGTAGTGGCAGCTGCCACAGCAATACAGGTAGGTATCGGTGCTGCAGTTGAAGGGGGGATCGTATTGGCCCATCACATCGTAGTAGCCGCGGCAGGTGTCCCCCACACTGGCGGCCGTCCTCCCAGCTCCCTTCAGCTCCGCCGCGCGGCTGGCGTTCTGGGCGCCCTGCGCCCCTCCCATGCCGCGCCTGGCTTGGACGCCCGCCCACTCGCAGGCGATGCAGAGCAGCAGCATCGCGGGACGGAGCGGAGTCATCCGGGGGCAGCGAGCGGCCGTCGGCCCCGGGAGGAGAAGCGCGAAGACGAGGGACGATCGCAGGGCCGAGGCCCGCTCCAGCGCCGGATTCCACGGACCGCGTCAGTCTCGAAAGAACGACCCCTCGCCTTCTCCCGGTATCGTCGAGGAAAAGAAATCTTCGCTTCTGCCTCTTTGTAGGAAAGTTCTGATCTTGTTTTATAAAAGTTACCCGTATCGTCCTGCGAGAGACGGAGACAAAGAGCAAGAACTAAGGCCTGGGGTCGCGAATGGGGCACGGGGAGGGTGAGGTGTCAGCAGGCGGGCAGGCTAGAATTAGAGGGCCATCAAGGGCACCTCAGTAATAGATACTCACCACCACACTCAGTAATAGATACTCATCACCACACTCAGTAATAGATACTCATCACCACACTCAGTAATAGATAGTCACCACCACACTCAGTAATAGATACTCACCACCACACTCAGTAATAGATACTCACCACCACACTCAGTAATAGATACTCATCACCACACTCAGTAATAGATAGTCACCACCACACTCAGTAATAGATACTCACCACCACACTCAGTAATAGATACTCACCACCACACTCAGTAATAGATACTCACCACCACACTCAGTAATAGATACTCACCACCACACTCAGTAATAGATACTCACCACCACACTCAGTAATAGATACTCACCACCACACTCAGTAATAGATACTCACCACCACACTCAGTAATAGATACTCACCACCACACTCAGTAATAGATACTCACCACCACACTCAGTAATAGATACTCACCACCACACTCAGTAATAGATACTCACCACCACACTCTGTAATAGATACTCATCACCACGCTCAGTAATAGATACTCACCACCACACTCAGTAATAGATACTCACCACCACACTCTGTAATAGATACTCATCACCACACTCAGTAATAGATACTCACCACCACACTCAGTAATAGATACTCATCACCACACTCAGTAATAGATACTCATCACCACATTCAGTAATAGATACTCACCACCAAACTCAGTAATAGATACTCACCACCACACTCAGTAATAGATACTCACCACCACACTCTGTAATAGATACTCATCACCACACTCAGTAATAGATACTCACCACCACACTCAGTAATAGATACTCATCACCACACTCAGTAATAGATACTCATCACCACACTCAGTAATAGATAGTCACCACCACACTCTGTAATAGATACTCATCACCACACTCAGTAATAGATACTCATCACCACACTCAGTAATAGATACTCATCACCACACTCAGTGATAGATACTCATCACCACACTCAGTGATAGATACTCATCACCACACTCAGTAATAGATACTCACCACCACACTCAGTAATAGATACTCATCACCACACTCAGTAATAGATAGTCACCACCACACTCAGTAATGGATACTCATCACCACACTCAGTAATAGATACTCATCACCACACTCAGTGATAGATACTCATCACCACACTCAGTAATAGATACTCACCACCACACTCAGTGATAGATACTCACCACCACACTCAGTGATAGATACTCATCACCACACTCAGTAATAGATACTCACCACCACACTCAGTAATAGATACTCATCACCACACTCAGTAATAGATACTCACCACCACACTCAGTAATAGATACTCACCACCACACTCAGTAATAGATACTCATCACCACACTCAGTAATAGATACTCATCACCACACTCAGTAATAGATACTCACCACCACACTCAGTGATAGATACTCACCACCACACTCAGTGATAGATACTCATCACCACACTCAGTAATAGATACTCACCACCACACTCAGTAATAGATACTCATCACCACACTCAGTAATAGATACTCACCACCACACTCAGTAATAGATACTCACCACCACACTCAGTAATAGATACTCACCACCACACTCAGTAATAGATACTCACCACCACACTCAGTAATAGATACTCATCACCACACTCAGTAATAGATACTCACCACCACACTCAGTAATAGATACTCATCACCACACTCAGTAATAGATAGTCATCACCACACTCTGTAATAGATACTCATCACCACACTCAGTAATAGATACTCATCACCACACTCAGTAATAGATACTCATCACCACACTCAGTGATAGATACTCACCACCACACTCTGTAATAGATACTCATCACCACACTCAGTAATAGATACTCATCACCACACTCAGTAATAGATAGTCATCACCACACTCTGTAATAGATACTCATCACCACACTCAGTAATAGATACTCATCACCACACTCAGTAATAGATACTCATCACCACACTCAGTAATAGATAGTCATCACCACACTCAGTAATAGATAGTCATCACCACACTCAGTAATAGATACTCATCACCACACTCAGTAATAGATACTCACCACCACACTCAGTAATAGATACTCATCACCACACTCAGTAATAGATACTCACCACCACACTCAGTAATAGATACTCATCACCACACTCAGTAATAGATACTCATCACCACACTCAGTAATAGATGCTCATCACCACACTCAGTAATAGATACTCACCACCACACTCAGTAATAGATACTCACCACCACACTCAGTAATTGATACTCATCACCACACTCAGTAATAGATACTCACCACCACACTCAGTAATAGAGACTCATCACCAAACTCAGTAATAGATACTCACCACCACACTCAGTAATAGATACTCATCACCACACTCAGTAATAGATACTCATCACCACACTCAGTAATAGATACTCACCACCACACTCAGTAATAGATGCTCATCACCACTCAGTAATAGATACTCATCACCACACTCAGTAATAGATAGTCATCACCACACTCAGTAATAGATACTCACCACCACAATCAGTAATAGATACTCATCACCACACTCAGTAATAGATAGTCATCACCACACTCAGTAATAGATGCTCATCACCACACTCAGTAATAGATACTCATCACCAAACTCAGTAATAGATACTCACCACCACAATCAGTAATAGATACTCATCACCACACTCAGTAATAGATAGTCATCACCACACTCTGTAATAGATACTCATCATCACACTCAGTAATAGATAGTCATCACCACATTCAGTAATAGATACTCATCACCATACTCAGTAATAGATACTCATCACCACACTCAGTAATAGATACTCACCACCACACTCAGTAATAGATAGTCATCACCACACTCAGTAATAGATATTAATTCCCATACTCAGTAATAGATACTCATTAGCACACTCAGTAATAGATACTCAACACCACACTCAGTAATAGATACTCATTCCCATACTCAGTAATAGATACTCATCACCACACTCAGTAATAGGTACTCATTCCCATACTCAGTAATAGATGCTCATTCCAACACTCAGTAATAGATGCTCATTCCCATACACAGTAATAGATACTCATTCCCACATTCAGTAATAGATGCTCATTCCCATACTCAGTAATAGATACTCATTCCCACATTCAGTAATAGATACTCATTCCCACACTCAGTAATAGATGCTCATTCCTACACTCAGTAATGGATGCTCATTCCCACATTCAGTAATAGATGTTCATTCCCATTCACAGTAATAGATACTCACCACCACACTCAGTAATAGATACTCATCACCACACTCAGTAATAGATACTCATCACCACACTCAGAAATAGATAGTCATCACCACACACAGTAATAGTTACTCATCGCCACAAACAGTAATAGATACTCATCACCACACTCATTAATAGATAGTCAGCACCATACTCAGTAATAGATGGTCATCACCACACTCAGAATTAAATACTCATCACCACACTCAGTAATAGATACTCATCAGCACACTCAGTAATAGATACTCATCAGCACACTCAGTAATAGATACTCATCAGCACACTCAGTAATAGATGCTCATCACCACACTCAGTAATAGATGCTCATCCACACACTCAGTAATAGATGCTCATTCCCACACTCAGTAATAGATGCTCATTCCCATACACAGTAATAGATACTCATTCCCACAATCAGTAATAGATGCTCAGTCCCCCACATAGCAATAGATGCTCATTCCCATACACAGTAATAGATGCTCATTCCCACACTCAGTAACAGATACTCATTAGCACACTCAGTAATAGATACTCAACACCACACTCAGTAATAGATACTCATTCCCATACTCAGTAATAGATACTCATCACCACACTCAGTAATAGGTACTCATTCCCATACTCAGTAATAGATGCTCATTCCAACACTCAGTAATAGATGCTCATTCCCATACACAGTAATAGATACTCATTCCCACATTCAGTAATAGATGCTCATTCCCATACTCAGTAATAGATGCTCATTCCTACACTCAGTAATGGATGCTCATTCCCACATTCAGTAATAGATGTTCATTCCCATTCACAGTAATAGATACTCACCACCACACTCAGTAATAGATACTCATCACCACACTCAGTAATAGATACTCATCACCACACTCAGAAATAGATAGTCATCACCACACACAGTAATAGTTACTCATCGCCACAAACAGTAATAGATACTCATCACCACACTCATTAATAGATAGTCAGCACCATACTCAGTAATAGATGGTCATCACCACACTCAGAATTAAATACTCATCACCACACTCAGTAATAGATACTCATCAGCACACTCAGTAATAGATACTCATCAGCACACTCAGTAATAGATACTCATCAGCACACTCAGTAATAGATGCTCATCACCACACTCAGTAATAGATGCTCATCCACACACTCAGTAATAGATGCTCATTCCCACACTCAGTAATAGATGCTCATTCCCATACACAGTAATAGATACTCATTCCCACAATCAGTAATAGATGCTCAGTCCCCCACATAGCAATAGATGCTCATTCCCATACACAGTAATAGATGCTCATTCCCACACTCAGTAACAGATACTCATTCCCGTACACAGTAAGAGATGCACCTTCCCACACTCATAATAGATGCTCATTACAAAACTCAGCAATAAATGCTCATTCCCACACACAGTAATGGAGATGATCATACCCACACTCAGTAATAGATACTCATTCCCACACTCAGTAATAGATGCTAATTCCCACATTCAGTAATAGATGCTCATTCCCCCACGCAGCAATAGATGCTCATTCCCGCACTCAGTAATAGATACTGATTCCCACACTCAGTAACAGATGCTCATTCCCACACTCAGGAATAGACGCTCATTCCCACAATCAGTAATAGATGCTCATTCCCACACTCAGTAATAGATGCTCATTCCTGCACCCAGTAATAGATACTGATTCCCACACTCAGTAATAGATGCTCATTCCCACACTCAGTAATAGATGCTCATTCCCACACTCAGTAATAGATGCTCATTCCCACACTCAGTAATAGATGCTCATTCCCATACTCAGTAATGCAAGCTCATTCCCATACTCAGTAAGAGATGCTCATTCCCACACTCAGTAATAGATGCTCATTCCCATACTCAGTAATAGATGCTCATTCCCATACTCAGTCGCAGATACTCATTCCTATACACAGTAATAGATGCTCATTCCCATGCTCAGTAATAGATGCTCATTCCCACACTCAGTAATAGATGATAATTTCCACACTCAGTAATAGATGCTCATTTCCACACTCAGTAATAGATGATCATTCCCACACTCAGTAATAGATGCTCATTCCCATACTCAGTAACAGATACTCATTCCCATACACAGTAATAGATTCTCATTCCCACACTCAGTAATGGTTGCTCATTCCCATACTCAGTAATAGATTCTCATTCCCACATGCAGTAATAGATGCTCATTCCACACTCAATAATAGATGCTCATTCCCATATTCAGTAATAGATGCTCATTCCCACACTCAGTAATAGATGCTCATTCCCACACTCAGTAAAAGATGCTCATTCCCACACACAGTAATAGATGCTCATTCCCACACTCAGTAATAGATGCTCATTCCCACACTCAGTAATAGATGCTCATTCCCATACTCAGTAAAGATGCTCATTCCCTCACTCAGTAATAGATACTCATTCCCACACTCAGTAATAGATGCTCATTCCCATACTCAGTAATCGATGCTCATTCCATCACTTAGTAATAGATACTCATTCCCACACTCAGTAATAGATGCTCATTCCCATACTCAGTCACAGATACTCATTCCTATACACAGTAATAGATGCTCATTCCCATGCTCAGTAATAGATGCTCATTCCCACACTCAGCAATAGATGATAATTTCCACATTCAGTAATAGATGCTCATTCCCACACTCAGTAATAGATGATCATTCCCACACTCAGTAATAGATGCTCATTCCCATACTCAGTAACAGATACTCATTCCCATACACAGTAATAGATTCTCATTCCCACACTCAGTAATGGTTGCTCATTCCCATACTCAGTAATAGATGCTCATTCCCATACTCTAATAGATTCTCATTCCCACATGCAGTAATAGATGCTCATTCCACACTCAATAATAAATGCTCATTCCCACACTCAGTAATAAATACTCATTCCCATACTCAGTAATAGATACACATTTCCACACTCAGTAATAGATGTCCATACCCATATTCAGTAATAGATGCTCATTCCCATACTCAGTAATAAATGATCATTCCCACACTCAGTAATAGATGCTCATTTCGCCCACTCAGTAATGGATGCTCCTTCCCATATTCAGTAATAGATGCTCATTCCCACATTCAGTAATGGTTGCTCATTCCCATATTCAGTAATAGATGCTCATTCCCACACTCAGTAATAAATGCTCATTCCCATACTCAGTAATAGATTCTCATTCCCACATGCAGTAATAGATGCTCATTCCACACTCAATAATAGATGCTCATTCCCATATTCAGTAATAGATGCTCATTCCCATACTCAGTAATAAATGATCATTCCCACACTCAGTAATAGATGCTCATTTCCCCCACTCAGTAATGGATGCTCCTTCCCATATTCAGTAATAGATGCTCATTCCCACATTCAGTAATGGTTGCTCATTCCCATATTCA
The DNA here is from genome assembly GCF_035084215.1 of Heptranchias perlo. Classification (NCBI taxonomy): domain Eukaryota; kingdom Metazoa; phylum Chordata; class Chondrichthyes; order Hexanchiformes; family Hexanchidae; genus Heptranchias; species Heptranchias perlo. The sequence goes on from NW_027139385.1 coordinate 162,442, forward strand.
GTAATAGATGCTCACTCCCACACTCAGTAATAAATGCTCATTCCCATACTCAGTAATAGATTCTCATTCCCACATGCAGTAATAGATGCTCATTCCACACTCAATAATAGATGCTCATTCCCATATTCAGTAATAGATGCTCATTCCCACACTCAGTAATAGATACTCATTCCCACACTCAGTAATAGATGCTCATTCCCATATTCAGTAATAGATGCTCATTCCCACACTCAGTAATAGATGCTCATTTCCACAATCAGTAAGAGATGCTCCTTCTCACACTCAGTAATAGATGCTCATTCCCAAACTCAGTCATAGATACTCATTCCCACACTCAGTAATAGATGCTCATTTCCCCCACTCAGTAATGGATGCTCATTCCCACATTCAGTAATAGATGTTCATTCCCATTCACAGTAATAGATACTCACCACCACACTCAGTAATAGATACTCATCACCACACTCAGTAATAGATACTCATCACCACACTCAGAAATAGATAGTCATCACCACACACAGTAATAGTTACTCATCGCCACAAACAGTAATAGATACTCATCACCACACTCATTAATAGATAGTCAGCACCATACTCAGTAATAGATGGTCATCACCACACTCAGAATTAAATACTCATCACCACACTCAGTAATAGATACTCATCAGCACACTCAGTAATAGATACTCATCAGCACACTCAGTAATAGATACTCATCAGCACACTCAGTAATAGATGCTCATCACCACACTCAGTAATAGATGCTCATCCACACACTCAGTAATAGATGCTCATTCCCACACTCAGTAATAGATGCTCATTCCCATACACAGTAATAGATACTCATTCCCACAATCAGTAATAGATGCTCAGTCCCCCACATAGCAATAGATGCTCATTCCCATACACAGTAATAGATGCTCATTCCCACACTCAGTAACAGATACTCATTAGCACACTCAGTAATAGATACTCAACACCACACTCAGTAATAGATACTCATTCCCATACTCAGTAATAGATACTCATCACCACACTCAGTAATAGGTACTCATTCCCATACTCAGTAATAGATGCTCATTCCAACACTCAGTAATAGATGCTCATTCCCATACACAGTAATAGATACTCATTCCCACATTCAGTAATAGATGCTCATTCCCATACTCAGTAATAGATGCTCATTCCTACACTCAGTAATGGATGCTCATTCCCACATTCAGTAATAGATGTTCATTCCCATTCACAGTAATAGATACTCACCACCACACTCAGTAATAGATACTCATCACCACACTCAGTAATAGATACTCATCACCACACTCAGAAATAGATAGTCATCACCACACACAGTAATAGTTACTCATCGCCACAAACAGTAATAGATACTCATCACCACACTCATTAATAGATAGTCAGCACCATACTCAGTAATAGATGGTCATCACCACACTCAGAATTAAATACTCATCACCACACTCAGTAATAGATACTCATCAGCACACTCAGTAATAGATACTCATCAGCACACTCAGTAATAGATACTCATCAGCACACTCAGTAATAGATGCTCATCACCACACTCAGTAATAGATGCTCATCCACACACTCAGTAATAGATGCTCATTCCCACACTCAGTAATAGATGCTCATTCCCATACACAGTAATAGATACTCATTCCCACAATCAGTAATAGATGCTCAGTCCCCCACATAGCAATAGATGCTCATTCCCATACACAGTAATAGATGCTCATTCCCACACTCAGTAACAGATACTCATTAGCACACTCAGTAATAGATACTCAACACCACACTCAGTAATAGATACTCATTCCCATACTCAGTAATAGATACTCATCACCACACTCAGTAATAGGTACTCATTCCCATACTCAGTAATAGATGCTCATTCCAACACTCAGTAATAGATGCTCATTCCCATACACAGTAATAGATACTCATTCCCACATTCAGTAATAGATGCTCATTCCCATACTCAGTAATAGATGCTCATTCCTACACTCAGTAATGGATGCTCATTCCCACATTCAGTAATAGATGTTCATTCCCATTCACAGTAATAGATACTCACCACCACACTCAGTAATAGATACTCATCACCACACTCAGTAATAGATACTCATCACCACACTCAGAAATAGATAGTCATCACCACACACAGTAATAGTTACTCATCGCCACAAACAGTAATAGATACTCATCACCACACTCATTAATAGATAGTCAGCACCATACTCAGTAATAGATGGTCATCACCACACTCAGAATTAAATACTCATCACCACACTCAGTAATAGATACTCATCAGCACACTCAGTAATAGATACTCATCAGCACACTCAGTAATAGATACTCATCAGCACACTCAGTAATAGATGCTCATCACCACACTCAGTAATAGATGCTCATCCACACACTCAGTAATAGATGCTCATTCCCACACTCAGTAATAGATGCTCATTCCCATACACAGTAATAGATACTCATTCCCACAATCAGTAATAGATGCTCAGTCCCCCACATAGCAATAGATGCTCATTCCCATACACAGTAATAGATGCTCATTCCCACACTCAGTAACAGATACTCATTCCCGTACACAGTAAGAGATGCACCTTCCCACACTCATAATAGATGCTCATTACAAAACTCAGTAATAAATGCTCATTCCCACACACAGTAATGGAGATGATCATACCCACACTCAGTAATAGATACTCATTCCCACACTCAGTAATAGATGCTAATTCCCACATTCAGTAATAGATGCTCATTCCCCCACGCAGCAATAGATGCTCATTCCCGCACTCAGTAATAGATACTGATTCCCACACTCAGTAACAGATGCTCATTCCCACACTCAGGAATAGACGCTCATTCCCACAATCAGTAATAGATGCTCATTCCCACACTCAGTAATAGATGCTCATTCCTGCACCCAGTAATAGATACTGATTCCCACACTCAGTAATAGATGCTCATTCCCACACTCAGTAATAGATGCTCATTCCCACACTCAGTAATAGATGCTCAGTCCCCCACATAGCAATAGATGCTCATTCCCATACACAGTAATAGATGCTCATTCCCACACTCAGTAACAGATACTCATTCCCGTACACAGTAAGAGATGCACCTTCCCACACTCATAATAGATGCTCATTACAAAACTCAGTAATAAATGCTCATTCCCACACACAGTAATGGAGATGATCATACCCACACTCAGTAATAGATACTCATTCCCACACTCAGTAATAGATGCTAATTCCCACATTCAGTAATAGATGCTCATTCCCCCACGCAGCAATAGATGCTCATTCCCGCACTCAGTAATAGATACTGATTCCCACACTCAGTAACAGATGCTCATTCCCACACTCAGGAATAGACGCTCATTCCCACAATCAGTAATAGATGCTCATTCCCACACTCAGTAATAGATGCTCATTCCTGCACCCAGTAATAGATACTGATTCCCACACTCAGTAATAGATGCTCATTCCCACACTCAGTAATAGATGCTCATTCCCACACTCAGTAATAGATGCTCATTCCCACACTCAGTAATAGATGCTCATTCCCATACTCAGTAATGCAAGCTCATTCCCATACTCAGTAAGAGATGCTCATTCCCACACTCAGTAATAGATGCTCATTCCCATACTCAGTAATAGATGCTCATTCCCATACTCAGTCACAGATACTCATTCCTATACACAGTAATAGATGCTCATTCCCATGCTCAGTAATAGATGCTCATTCCCACACTCAGTAATAGATGATAATTTCCACACTCAGTAATAGATGCTCATTTCGACACTCAGTAATAGATGATCATTCCCACACTCAGTAATAGATTCTCATTCCCATACTCAGTAACAGATACTCATTCCCATACACAGTAATAGATTCTCATTCCCACACTCAGTAATGGTTGCTCATTCCCATACTCAGTAATAGATTCTCATTCCCACATGCAGTAATAGATGCTCATTCCACACTCAATAATAAATGCACATTCCCACACTCAGTAATAAATACTCATTCCCATACTCAGTAATAGATACACATTTCCACACTCAGTAATAGATGCCCATACCCATATTCAGTAATAGATGCTCATTCCCATACTCAGTAATAAATGATCATTCCCACACTCAGTAATAGATGCTCATTCCCACATTCAGTAATGGTTGCTCATTCCCATATTCAGTAATAGATGCTCATTCCCACACTCAGTAATAAATGCTCATTCCCATACTCAGTAATAGATTCTCATTCCCACATGCAGTAATAGATGCTCATTCCACACTCAATAATAGATGCTCATTCCCATATTCAGTAATAGATGCTCATTCCCATACTCAGTAATAAATGATCATTCCCACACTCAGTAATAGATGCTCATTTCCCCCACTCAGTAATGGATGCTCCTTCCCATATTCAGTAATAGATGCTCATTCCCACATTCAGTAATGGTTGCTCATTCCCATATTCAGTAATAGATGCTCACTCCCACACTCAGTAATAAATGCTCATTCCCATACTCAGTAATAGATTCTCATTCCCACATGCAGTAATAGATGCTCATTCCACACTCAATAATAGATGCTCATTCCCATATTCAGTAATAGATGCTCATTCCCACACTCAGTAATAGATACTCATTCCCACACTCAGTAATAGATGCTCATTCCCATATTCAGTAATAGATGCTCATTCCCACACTCAGTAATAGATGCTCATTTCCACAATCAGTAAGAGATGCTCCTTCTCACACTCAGTAATAGATGCTCATTCCCAAACTCAGTCATAGATACTCATTCCCACACTCAGTAATAGATGCTCATTTCCCCCACTCAGTAATGGATGCTCATTCCCACATTCAGTAATAGATGTTCATTCCCATTCACAGTAATAGATACTCACCACCACACTCAGTAATAGATACTCATCACCACACTCAGTAATAGATACTCATCACCACACTCAGAAATAGATAGTCATCACCACACACAGTAATAGTTACTCATCGCCACAAACAGTAATAGATACTCATCACCACACTCATTAATAGATAGTCAGCACCATACTCAGTAATAGATGGTCATCACCACACTCAGAATTAAATACTCATCACCACACTCAGTAATAGATACTCATCAGCACACTCAGTAATAGATACTCATCAGCACACTCAGTAATAGATACTCATCAGCACACTCAGTAATAGATGCTCATCACCACACTCAGTAATAGATGCTCATCCACACACTCAGTAATAGATGCTCATTCCCACACTCAGTAATAGATGCTCATTCCCATACACAGTAATAGATACTCATTCCCACAATCAGTAATAGATGCTCAGTCCCCCACATAGCAATAGATGCTCATTCCCATACACAGTAATAGATGCTCATTCCCACACTCAGTAACAGATACTCATTAGCACACTCAGTAATAGATACTCAACACCACACTCAGTAATAGATACTCATTCCCATACTCAGTAATAGATACTCATCACCACACTCAGTAATAGGTACTCATTCCCATACTCAGTAATAGATGCTCATTCCAACACTCAGTAATAGATGCTCATTCCCATACACAGTAATAGATACTCATTCCCACATTCAGTAATAGATGCTCATTCCCATACTCAGTAATAGATGCTCATTCCTACACTCAGTAATGGATGCTCATTCCCACATTCAGTAATAGATGTTCATTCCCATTCACAGTAATAGATACTCACCACCACACTCAGTAATAGATACTCATCACCACACTCAGTAATAGATACTCATCACCACACTCAGAAATAGATAGTCATCACCACACACAGTAATAGTTACTCATCGCCACAAACAGTAATAGATACTCATCACCACACTCATTAATAGATAGTCAGCACCATACTCAGTAATAGATGGTCATCACCACACTCAGAATTAAATACTCATCACCACACTCAGTAATAGATACTCATCAGCACACTCAGTAATAGATACTCATCAGCACACTCAGTAATAGATACTCATCAGCACACTCAGTAATAGATGCTCATCACCACACTCAGTAATAGATGCTCATCCACACACTCAGTAATAGATGCTCATTCCCACACTCAGTAATAGATGCTCATTCCCATACACAGTAATAGATACTCATTCCCACAATCAGTAATAGATGCTCAGTCCCCCACATAGCAATAGATGCTCATTCCCATACACAGTAATAGATGCTCATTCCCACACTCAGTAACAGATACTCATTCCCGTACACAGTAAGAGATGCACCTTCCCACACTCATAATAGATGCTCATTACAAAACTCAGTAATAAATGCTCATTCCCACACACAGTAATGGAGATGATCATACCCACACTCAGTAATAGATACTCATTCCCACACTCAGTAATAGATGCTAATTCCCACATTCAGTAATAGATGCTCATTCCCCCACGCAGCAATAGATGCTCATTCCCGCACTCAGTAATAGATACTGATTCCCACACTCAGTAACAGATGCTCATTCCCACACTCAGGAATAGACGCTCATTCCCACAATCAGTAATAGATGCTCATTCCCACACTCAGTAATAGATGCTCATTCCTGCACCCAGTAATAGATACTGATTCCCACACTCAGTAATAGATGCTCATTCCCACACTCAGTAATAGATGCTCATTCCCACACTCAGTAATAGATGCTCATTCCCACACTCAGTAATAGATGCTCATTCCCATACTCAGTAATGCAAGCTCATTCCCATACTCAGTAAGAGATGCTCATTCCCACACTCAGTAATAGATGCTCATTCCCATACTCAGTAATAGATGCTCATTCCCATACTCAGTCACAGATACTCATTCCTATACACAGTAATAGATGCTCATTCCCATGCTCAGTAATAGATGCTCATTCCCACACTCAGTAATAGATGATAATTTCCACACTCAGTAATAGATGCTCATTTCGACACTCAGTAATAGATGATCATTCCCACACTCAGTAATAGATTCTCATTCCCATACTCAGTAACAGATACTCATTCCCATACACAGTAATAGATTCTCATTCCCACACTCAGTAATGGTTGCTCATTCCCATACTCAGTAATAGATTCTCATTCCCACATGCAGTAATAGATGCTCATTCCACACTCAATAATAAATGCACATTCCCACACTCAGTAATAAATACTCATTCCCATACTCAGTAATAGATACACATTTCCACACTCAGTAATAGATGCCCATACCTATATTCAGTAATAGATGCTCATTCCCATACTCAGTAATAAATGATCATTCCCACACTCAGTAATAGATGCTCATTCCCACATTCAGTAATGGTTGCTCATTCCCATATTCAGTAATAGATGCTCATTCCCACACTCAGTAATAAATGCTCATTCCCATACTCAGTAATAGATTCTCATTCCCACATGCAGTAATAGATGCTCATTCCACACTCAATAATAGATGCTCATTCCCATATTCAGTAATAGATGCTCATTCCCACACTCAGTAATAGATGCTCATTCCCACACGCAGTAAAAGATGCTCATTCCCACACACTGTAATAGATGCTCATTCCCACACTCAGTTATAGATGCTCATTCCCACACTCAGTAATAGATGCTCATTCCCATACTCAGTAAAGATGCTCATTCCCTCACTCAGTAATAGATACTCATTCCCACACTCAGTAATAGATGCTCATTCCCATACTCAGTAATCGATGCTCATTCCATCACTTAGTAATAGATACTCATTCCCACACTCAGTAATAGATGCTCATTCCCATACTCAGTCACAGATACTCATTCCTATACACAGTAATAGATGCTCATTCCCATGCTCAGTAATAGATGCTCATTCCCACACTCAGCAATAGATGATAATTTCCACATTCAGTAATAGATGCTCATTCCCACACTCAGTAATAGATGATCATTCCCACACTCAGTAATAGATGCTCATTCCCATACTCAGTAACAGATACTCATTCCCATACACAGTAATAGATTCTCATTCCCACACTCAGTAATGGTTGCTCATTCCCATACTCAGTAATAGATGCTCATTCCCATACTCTAATAGATTCTCATTCCCACATGCAGTAATAGATGCTCATTCCACACTCAATAATAAATGCTCATTCCCACACTCAGTTATAAATACTCATTCCCATACTCAGTAATAGATACACATTTCCACACTCAGTAATAGATGTCCATACCCATATTCAGTAATAGATGCTCATTCCCATACTCAGTAATAAATGATCATTCCCACACTCAGTAATAGATGCTCATTTCGCCCACTCAGTAATGGATGCTCCTTCCCATATTCAGTAATAGATGCTCATTCCCACATTCAGTAATGGTTGCTCATTCCCATATTCAGTAATAGATGCTCATTCCCACACTCAGTAATAAATGCTCATTCCCATACTCAGTAATAGATTCTCATTCCCACATGCAGTAATAGATGCTCATTCCACACTCAATAATAGATGCTCATTCCCATATTCAGTAATAGATGCTCATTCCCATACTCAGTAATAAATGATCATTCCCACACTCAGTAATAGATGCTCATTTCCCCCACTCAGTAATGGATGCTCCTTCCCATATTCAGTAATAGATGCTCATTCCCACATTCAGTAATGGTTGCTCATTCCCATATTCAGTAATAGATGCTCACTCCCACACTCAGTAATAAATGCTCATTCCCATACTCAGTAATAGATTCTCATTCCCACATGCAGTAATAGATGCTCATTCCACACTCAATAATAGATGCTCATTCCCATATTCAGTAATAGATGCTCATTCCCACACTCAGTAATAGATACTCATTCCCACACTCAGCATTAGATGCTCATTCCCATATTCAGTAATAGATGCTCATTCCCACACTCAGTAATAGATGCTCATTTCCACAATCAGTAAGAGATGCTCCTTCTCACACTCAGTAATAGATGCTCATTCCCAAACTCAGTCATAGATACTCATTCCCACACTCAGTAATAGATGCTCATTTCCCCCACTCAGTAATGGATGCTCCTTCCCATATTCAGTAATAGATGCTCATTCCCACACTCAGTAATAGATGCTCATTCCCACACTCAGTAAAAGATGCTCATTCCCACACACAGTAATAGATGCTCATTCCCACACTCAGTAATAGATGCTCATTCCCACACTCAGTAATAGATGCTCATTCCCACACTCAGTAATAGATGCTCATTCTCATATTCAGTAATAGATACTCATTCCCACAGTCGAATAGATGCTCATTCCCACACTAAGTGATAGATGCTCATTCCACACTCAGTGATAGATGCTCATTGCCATACTCAGTCATAGATACTCATTCCCACACTCAGTAATAGATGCTCATTACCACACTCAGTAATAGATGCTCATTCTCATACTCAGTAACCAAAGCTCATTCCCAAACTCAGTAATTGATGCTCATTCCCACACTCAGTAATAGATGCTCATTCTCACACTCAGTAATAGATACTCATTCCCACACTCAGTAATAGATACTCATTCCCACACTCAGTAATAGAGGCTCATTCCCATATTCAGTAATAGATGCTCATTTCCACACTCAGTAATAGATGCTCATTCCCACACTCAGTAATAGATACTCATTCCCACACTCAGTAATAGATACTCATTCCCACACTCAGTAATAGATGCTTATTCCCACACTCAGTAATAGATGCTCATTGCCGCACCCAGTAATAGATACTGATTCCCACACAGTAATAGATGCTCATTCCCACACTCAGTAATAGATGCTCATTCCCACACTCAGTAATAGATGCTCATTCCCATACTCAGTAATGCAAGCTCATTCCCATACTCAGTAAGAGATGCTCATTCCCACACTCAGTAATAGATGCTCATTCCCATACTCAGTAATGCATGCTCATTCCCATACTCAGTAAGAGATGCTCATTTCCACACTCAGTAATAGATGCTCATTCCCATACTCAGTAATAGATGCTCATTCCCATACTCAGTAATAGATGCTCATTCCCTCACTCAGTAATAGATACTCATTCCCACACTCAGTAATAGATGCTCATTCCCATACTCAGTCACAGATACTCATTCCTATACACAGTAATAAATGCTCATTCCCATGCTCAGTAATAGATGCTCATTCCCACACTCAGTAATAGATGATAATTTCCACACTCAGTAATAGATGCTCATTTCCACACTCAGTAATAGATGATCATTCCCACACTCAGTAATAGATTCTCATTCCCATACTCAGTAACAGATACTCATTCCCATACACAGTAATAGATTCTCATTCCCACACTCAGTAATGGTTGCTCATTCCCATACTCAGTAATAGATGCTCATTCCCATACTCTAATAGATTCTCATTCCCACATGCAGTAATAGATGCTCATTCCACACTCAATAATAAATGCTCATTCCCACACTCAGTAATAAATACTCATTCCCATACTCAGTAATAGATACACATTTCCACACTCAGTAATGGATGCCCATACCCATATTCAGTAATAGATGCTCATTTCCACATTCAGTAATGGTTGCTCATTCCCATATTCAGTAATAGATGCTCATTCCCACACTCAGTAATAGATGCTCATTACCACACTCAGTAATAGATGCTCATTCCCATACTCAGTAATGCAAGCTCATTCCCATACTCAGTAAGAGATGCTCATTCCCACACTCAGTAATAGATGTTCATTCCCATACTCAGTAATGCATGCTCATTCCCACACTCAGTAAGAGATGCTCATTTCCACACTCAGTAATAGATGCTCATTCCCATACTCAGTAATAGATGCTCATTCCCTCACTCAGTAATAGATACTCATTCCTACACTCAGTAATAGATGCTCATTCCCATACTCAGTCACAGATACTCATTCCTATACACAGTAATAAATGCTCATTCCCATGCTCAGTAATAGATGCTCATTCCCACACTCAGTAATAGATGATAATTTCCACACTCAGTAATAGATGCTCATTTCCACACTCAGTAATAGATGATCATTCCCACACTCAGTAATAGATTCTCATTCCCATACTCAGTAACAGATACTCATTCCCATACACAGTAATAGATTCTCATTCCCACACTCAGTAATGGTTGCTCATTCCCATACTCAGTAATAGATGCTCATTCCCATACTCTAATAGATTCTCATTCCCACATGCAGTAATAGATGCTCATTCCACACTCAATAATAAATGCTCATTCCCACACTCAGTAATAAATACTCATTCCCATACTCAGTAATAGATACACATTTCCACACTTAGTAATAGATGCTCATTCTCATACTCAGTAACCAAAGCTCATTCCCAAACTCAGTAATTGATGCTCATTCCCACACTCAGTAATAGATGCTCATTCTCACACTCAGTAATAGATACTCATTCCCACACTCAGTAATAGATACTCATTCCCACACTCAGTAATAGAGGCTCATTCCCATATTCAGTAATAGATGCTCATTTCCACACTCAGTAATAGATGCTCATTCCCACACTCAGTAATAGATACTCATTCCCACACTCAGTAATAGATACTCATTCCCACACTCAGTAATAGATGCTTATTCCCACACCCAGTAATAGATGCTCATTGCCGCACCCAGTAATAGATACTGATTCCCACACAGTAATAGATGCTCATTCCCACACTCAGTAATAGATGCTCATTCCCACACTCAGTAATAGATGCTCATTCCCATACTCAGTAATGCAAGCTCATTCCCATACTCAGTAAGAGATGCTCATTCCCACACTCAGTAATAGATGCTCATTCCCATACTCAGTAATGCATGCTCATTCCCATACTCAGTAAGAGATGCTCATTTCCACACTCAGTAATAGATGCTCATTCCCATACTCAGTAATAGATGCTCATTCCCTCACTCAGTAATAGATACTCATTCCCACACTCAGTAATAGATGCTCATTCCCATACTCAGTCACAGATACTCATTCCTATACACAGTAATAAATGCTCATTCCCATGCTCAGTGATAGATGCTCATTCCCACACTCAGTAATAGATGATAATTTCCACACTCAGTAATAGATGCTCATTTCCACACTCAGTAATAGATGATCATTCCCACACTCAGTAATAGATTCTCATTCCCATACTCAGTAACAGATACTCATTCCCATACACAGTAATAGATTCTCATTCCCACACTCAGTAATGGTTGCTCATTCCCATACTCAGTAATAGATGCTCATTCCCATACTCTAATAGATTCTCATTCCCACATGCAGTAATAGATGCTCATTCCACACTCAATAATAATTGCTCATTCCCACACTCAGTAATAAATACTCATTCCCATACTCAGTAATAGATACACATTTCCACACTCAGTAATAGATGCCCATACCCATATTCAGTAATAGATGCTCATTCCCATACTCAGTAATAAATGATCATTCCCACACTCAGTAATAGATGCTCATTTCCCCCACTCAGTAATGGATGCTCCTTCCCATATTCAGTAATAGATGCTCATTTCCACATTCAGTAATGGTTGCTCATTCCCATATTCAGTAATAGATGCTCATTCCCACACTCAGTAATAGATGCTCATTACCACACTCAGTAATAGATTCTCATTCCCACATGCAGTAATAGATGCTCATTCCCAAACTCAGTCATAGATACTCATTCCCACACTCAGTAATTGATGCTCATTCCCACACACAGTAATAGAGGCTCATTCCCATATTCAGTAATAGATGCTCATTTCCACACTCAGTAATAGATGCTCATTCCCACACTCAGTAATAGATGCTCATTCCCATATTCAGTAATAGATGCTTATTCCCATACACAGTAATAGATGCTCATTCCCACACTCAGTAATAGATGCTCATTTCCACACTCAGTAATAGATGCTCATTCCCACACTCAGTAATAGATGCTCATTCCCATATTCAGTAATAGATGCTCATTCCCAAACTCAGTCATAGATACTCATTCCCACACTCAGTAATAGATGCTCATTTCCCCCACTCAGTAATGGATGCTCCTTCCCATATTCAGTAATAGATGCTCATTCCCACACTCAGTAATAGATGCTCATTCCCACACTCAGTGAAAGATGCTCATTCCCACACACAGTAATAGATGCTCATTCCCACACTCAGTAATAGATGCTCATTCCCACCCTCAGTAATAGATGCTCATTCCCACACTCAGTAATAGATGCTCATTCTCATAGTCAGTAACCAATGCTCATTCCCAAACTCAGTTATAGATACTCATTCCCACATGCAGTAATTGATGCTCATTCCCACACACAGTAATAGAGGCTCATTCCCATATTCAGTAATAGATGCTCATTTCCACACTCAGTAATAGATGCTCATTCCCACACTCAGTAATAGATGCTCATTCCCACACTCAGTAATTGATGCTCATTTCCACACTCAGTAATAGATGCTCATTCCCACACTCAGTAATAGATGCTCATTCCCATATTCAGTAATAGATGCTTATTCCCATACACAGTAATAGATGCTCATTCCCACACTCAGTAATAGATGCTCATTTCCACACTCAGTAATAGATGCTCATTCCCACACTCAGTAATAGATGCTCATTCCCATATTCAGTAATAGATGCTCATTCCCAAACTCAGTCATAGATACTCATTCCCACACTCAGTAATAGATGCTCATTTCCCCCACTCAGTAATGGATGCTCCTTCCCATATTCAGTAATAGATGCTCATTCCCACACTCAGTAATAGATGCTCATTCCCACACTCAGTAAAAGATGCTCATTCCCACACACAGTAATAGATGCTCATTCCCACACTCAGTAATAGATGCTCATTCCCACACTCAGTAATAGATGCTCATTCCCACACTCAGTAATAGATGCTCATTCTCATAGTCAGTAACCAATGCTCATTCCCAAACTCAGTTATAGATGCTCATTCCCACATGCAGTAATTGATGCTCATTCCCACACACAGTAATAGAGGCTCATTCCCATATTCAGTAATAGATGCTCATTTCCACACTCAGTAATAGATGCTCATTCCCACACTCAGTAATAGATGCTCATTCCCACACTCAGTAATTGATGCTCATTCCCACACACAGTAATAGAGGCTCATTCCCATATTCAGTAATATATGCTCATTCCCACACTCAGTGATAGATGCTCATTCCCACACTTAGTAATCGATGCTCATTCCCACAATCAGTCATAGATGCTCATTCCCATACACAGTAATGGATGCTCATTTCCATACTTAGTAATAGATGCTCATTCCCACACTCAGTAATAGATGCTCATTTCCACACTTAGTAATCGATGCTCATTCCCATACTCAGTAATAGATGCTCATTCCCACACTCAGTAATAGATGCTCATTCCCACAATCAGTAATAGATGCTCATTCCCACACTCAGTAATAGATGCTCATTCCCTCACTCAGTAATAGATAGTCATTGCCAGACTCAGTAATAGATGCCCATCACCATTATACAGCTGTACAGAGCTCTTGTCTGACCCCACCTGGAGGGACTGGGTTCAGTCCTGGGCACCGCCCCTCAGGAAGGATATATTGGCCTTGGAGGGGGGGCAGTGCAGATTCACTAAAACGATACCGGGAGCTGAAAGGCTTAAATTACAAGGACGGGTTGCACAGACTGGGCTCATACTCCCCTCGAGTATCGATGATTGAGGGGTGATCTAATCGAGGGGTTGAAAATGCTTAAAGGATTTTTTTTTATTCGTTCATGGGATGTGGGCGTCGCTGGCGAGGCCGGCATTTATTGCCCGCCCCCAATTGCCCCTTGAGAAGGTGGTGGTGAGCCGCCTTCTTGAACCGCTGCAGTCCGTGTGGTGAAGGTTCTCCCACAGTGCTGTTAGGAAGGGAGTTCCAGGATTTTGACCCAGCGACGATGAAGGAACGGCCGATATATTTCCAAGTCGGGATGGTGTGTGACTCGGAGGGGAACGTGCAGGTGGTGTTGTTCCCATGTACCTGCTGCTCTTGTCCTTCTAGGTGGTAGAGGTCGCGGGTTTGGGAGGTGCTGTCGAAGAAGCCTTGGCGAGTTGCTGCAGTGCATCCTGTGGATGGTACACACTGCAGCCACGGTGCGCCGGTGGTGAAGGGAGTGAATGTTTAGGGTGGTGGATGGGGTGCCAATCAAGCGGGCTGCTTTGTCCTGGATGGTGTCGAGCTTCTTGAGTGTTGTTGGAGCTGCACTCATCCAGGCAAGTGGAGAGTATTCCATCACACTCCTGACTTGATAGGGTCGACAGAGAGAAACTATTTCCTCTGGTGGAGCGGGGGGGAGTCCAGAACAAGGGGGGTGCATGACCTTAAAATTAGAGCTGGACCGTTCAGGCGGTGATGTCAGGAAGTACTTCATCATACAAAGGGGAGTGGAAATCTGGAACTCTCTCCCCCCAAAAAAACCCTCCACCTCCACCAATAAAGACTGTGGATGCTGGGGGTCATTTGGAGCTTTCGAGACTGGAGATCGGTAGATTTTTGTTGGGTATCGATTGATATGGAGCAAAGGCGGATAAATGGATTTGAGGTACAGGTCAACCATGATCTCATTGAATGGCGGAGCAGGCTCGAGGGGCTGAATGGGCCTCCTCCTGTTCCGATAGTAACAGGCTCGAGGGGCTGAATGGGCCTCCTCCTGTTCCTATAGTAACAGGCTCGAGGGGCTGAATGGGCCTCCTCCTGTTCCGATAGTAACAGGCTCGAGGGGCTGAATGGGCCTCCTCCTGTTCCTATAGTAACAGGCTCGAGGGGCTGAATGGGCCTCCTCCTGTTCCTATAGTAACAGGCTCGAGGGGCTGAATGGGCCTCCTCCTGTTCCTAAAGTAACAGGCTCGAGGGGCTGAATGGCCTCCTGTTCCTATAGTAACAGGCTCGAGAGGCTGAATGGGCCTCCTCCTGTTCCTACGGTTACTATGTACCAATCAAGTGTCCATCCTCTGTACCTTTTATAGGAGCATCTTATCACCCGCCATGTGAGGGGACCAGAACTGAACACAACAACACTTGGCTCACTTGCCCTTGTACTAGCCTCTGTGTCGTTGGTTCGAGTCCCCGCTCCAGAGAAATGAGCCCCATAATCCAGGCCCACACTCCCCGGCCCCAGTACTGAGGGAGTGCTGCACTGTCGGAGGGAGATGGATATACTCTAGGACTCGAGCCCCATAATCCAGGCCCACACTCCCCGGTCCCAGTACTGAGGGAGTGCTGCACTGTCGGAGGTAGATGGATATACTCTAGGACTCGAGCCCCATAATCCAGGCCCACACTCCCCGGTCCCAGTACTGAGGGAGTGCTGCACTGTCGGAGGTGCCGTCTTTCAGATGAGACGTTAAACCGAGGGCCCCGTCTGCCCCTCTCGGGTGGGTGTAAAAGATCCCACGGCCACTATTGGAAGAAGAGCAGGGGGGAGTTCTCCCCGGTGTCCTGGGGCCGATATTTATCCCTCAACAAACAACACTCAAAAAAAATGATCTGGCCATTATCACATTGCTGTTTGTGGGATCTTGCTGTGCGCAAATTGTCTGCCGTGTTTCGGACATTACTGCACTTCAAAAAAAAAGTACTTCATTGGCTGTAAAGTGCTTTGGGATGTCCTGAGGTCATGAAAGGCGCCTTAGAAATGCAAGTTCAGTTGGTCTTGTTGGTTGACGTTGCCCTTGACCTCAAACGGACAACACCGTGGTTTATCCTACCCATAGGGCACTGCAGCACCTCCTGCCGATCCCCCCACCGCCGTAGCCGAGGTAAAGGAACTCGGCAAAGGCCGAGAGTCGAGCCTGAGACTTTCCTGCTCTGCCTGGCCCAGATACAAGCCTCCTGAGGCAGCTGGGACCACCAAGGGGGAGCCAACTTAACAGCCCTCGAGTATGAGTTTCTTAGTTCCTTTCCACGAAGGCAAACGATTACAATCGAGTGTTAAGTGGGAAACACGTTAATCTCGTTCGCATGAATTTAACCAGTGGTTGAAGAAGCTCTCTCCCCGCGACAGACCAAACACTCTGTCTGTTTTATCAATGCTACAGTCACTCCCAAGACCCAAATCACCACACCGATCCAGGCAACACCCTCGCCTTGTATTCTCAACCTGTTGACATCTGAACCCACCAAACATCTCCGACTCAATCATTCCCAGGACTCCAAACTGTGGGACTCCTCCCCTCCCTCAGTCCCCAAACTGTGGGACTCCTCCCCTCCCTCGGTCTCCAAACTGTGGGACTCCACCCCTCCCTCTGTCTCCAAACTGTGGGACTCCTCCCCTCCCTCTGTCTCCAAACTGTGGGACTCCTCCCCTCCCTCAATCCCCAAACTGTGGGACTCCTCCCCTCCCTCAGTCTCCAAACTGTGCGACTCCTCCCCTCCCTCAATCTCCAAACTGTGGGACTCCTCCCCTCCCTCAGTCCCCAAACTGTGGGACTCCTCCCCTCCCTCAGTCCCCAAACTGTGCGACTCCTCCCCTCCCTCAGTCTCCAAACTGAGGGACTCCTCCCCTCCCTCAGTCCCCAAACTGTGGGACTCCTCCCCTCCCTCAGTCCCCAAACTGTGGGACTCCTCCCCTCCCTCAGTCCCCAAACTGTGGGACTCCTCCCCTCCCTCAGTCCCCAAACTGTGCGACTCCTCCCGTCCCCCAGTCTCCAAACTGTGGGACACCTCCCCTCCCTCAGTCTCCAAACTGTGGGACTCCTCCCCTCCCTCAGTCTCCAAACTGTGGGACTCCTCCCCTCCCTCAGTCTCCAAACTGTGGGACTCCTCCCCTCCCTCAGTCCCCAAACTGTGGGACTCCTCCCCTCCCTCAGTCCCCAAACTGTGGGACTCCTCCCCTCCCTCAGTCCCCAAACTGTGCGACTCCTCCCGTCCCCCAGTCTCCAAACTGTGGGACACCTCCCCTCCCTCTGTCTCCAAACTGTGGGACACCTCCCCTCCCTCAGTCTCCAAACTGTGGGACTCCTCCCCTCCCTCTGTCTCCAAACTGTGGGACTCCTCCCCTCCCTCAGTCCCCAAACTGTGGGTCTCCGAAAAATGAAACACAGAGTCCATCTCTGACACATGAAACACAGAATCCATCTCTGACACATGAAACACAGAATCCATCTCTGACACATGAAAATTGTAAAAAATTTTACAACACCAAGTTATAGTCCAGCAATTTTATTTTAAATTCACAAGCTTTCGGAGACTTCCTCCTTCCTCAGGTAAATGTTCAGGAGCTCCTCGAAGCCTACGCATTTATAAATGATACATGATACATGAAACACAGAGTCCATCTCTGATACATGAAACGCAGAGTCCATCTCTGATACTTGAAACACAGAGTCAATCTCTGACACAAGAAACACAGAGTCCATCTCTGACACAAGAAAAACAGAGTCCATCTCTGATACATGAAACACAGAGTCCATCTCTGATACTTGAAACACAGAGTCAATCTCTGACACAAGAAACACAGAGTCCATCTCTGACACAAGAAAAACAGAGTCCATCTCTGATACATGAAACACACAGTCCATCTCTGACACATGAAACACAAAGTGTCCATCACTGATGCAAGAAGCACAGAGTTCCTCTTTGATAAGTGAAACACTGAGTCCATCTCCGATACATGAAACACAGAATCCATCTCTGATACATGAAACACAGAGTCCATCTCTGACACATGAAACACAGAGTCCATCTCAGATACATAATCACAGAGAACACCTCTGATACATGAAACACAGAGTCCATCTCCGATACATGAACCACAGAGTCCATCTCTGATACATGAAACACAGAATCCATCTCTGATACATAATCACAGAGTCCATCTCTGATACACGAAAGACAGAGTCGATCTCTGATACAAGAAGCACAGAATCTATCTCTGATACATGAAACAGAGAGTCCATCTCTGATACATGAAACACAGAGTCCATCTCTGATCCCTGAAACACAGAGTCCATCTCTGATACATGAAACACAGAGTCCATCTCTGATACATGAAACACAGAGTCCATCCCTTATAAATGAAAAACAGAGTCCATCACTGAAACATGTACCACAGATCCCATCTCTGATTCATGCAACGCAGTGTCCATCTCAGACATATGAAAGACAGAGTCTATTTCTGACACATGAAACACAGAATCCATCTCTGATGCATGAAACACAGAGTCCATCTCTGACACATGAAACACAGAGTCCATCTCTGATACATGAAACACAGAGTCCATCTCTGATGCAAGAATCACAGAGTCCATCTCTGATACGTGAAACACAGAGTCCATCTCTGATACATGAAACACAGAGTCCATCTCTGATACTTGAAACGCAGAGTCCATCTCTGCTACTTGAAACGCAGAGTCCATCTCAGATACATGAAACACAGAGTCCATCTCTGAAACATGAAACACAGAGTCCATCACTGACACATGAAACACAAAGTGTCCATCACTGATACAAGAAACACAGAGTTCATCTCTGATACATGAAACACAGAGTCCATCTCTGACACATGAAACACAAAGTGTCCATCACTGATACAAGAAACACAGAGTTCATCTCTGATACATGAAACGCAGAGTCCAACTCTGAAACATGAAACACAGAGTCCATCTCTGACACATGAAACACAAAGTGTCCATCACTGATACAAGAAACACAGAGTTCATCTCTGATACATGAAACACAGAGACCATCACTGATACATGAAACACAGAGTCCGTCTCTGATAAATGAAACACAGAGTCCATTTCTGATACATGAAACACAGAGTCCATCTCTGATACATGAAACACAGAGTCCATCCCTTATAAATGAAAAACAGAGTCCATCACTGAAACATGTACCACAGATCCCATCTCTGATTCATGCAACGCAGTGTCCATCTCAGACATATGAAAGACAGAGTCTATTTCTGACACATGAAACACAGAATCCATCTCTGATGCATGAAACACAGAGTCCATTTCTGATACATGAAACACAGAGTCCATCTCTGACACATGAAACACAGAGTCCATCTCTGATACATGAAACACAGAGTCCATCTCTGATGCAAGAATCACAGAGTCCATCTCTGATACGTGAAACACAGAGTCCATCTCTGATACATGAAACACAGAGTCCATCTCTGATACTTGAAACGCAGAGTCCATCTCTGCTACTTGAAACGCAGAGTCCATCTCTGATACATGAAACACAGAGTCCAACTCTGATACATGAAACGCAGAGTCCATCACTGATACTTGAAACACAGAGTCCATCTCAGATACATGAAACACAGAGTCCATCTCTGATTCATGAAACACAGAGTCCAACTCTGATCCATGAAACACAGAGTCCATCTCTGATACATGAAACACAGAGTCCATCTCTGATACATGAAACACAGAGTCCATCTCTGATACATAATCACAGAGTTCATCTCCGATAGATGAAACAAAGAGTCCACCTCAGATACCTGAAACGGAGAGTCGATCTCTGATACAAGAAGCACAGTGTCCATCTCTTATAAACGAAAAACAGAGTCCATCACTGAAACATGCACCACAGATCCCATCTCTGATCCATGAAACGCAGTGTCCATCTCTGATACTTGAAACGCAGAGTCCATCTCTGATACATGAAACACAGAGTCCATCTCAGATACATGAAACACAGAGTCCATCTCTGACACATGAAACACAGAGTCCATCTCAGATACATAATCACAGAGAACACCTCTGATACATGAAACACAGAGTCCATCTCCGATACATGAACCACAGAGTCCATCTCTGATACATGAAACACAGAATCCATCTCTGATACATAATCACAGAGTCCATCTCTGATACACGAAAGACAGAGTCGATCTCTGATACAAGAAGCACAGAATCTATCTCTGATACATGAAACAGAGAGTCCATCTCTGATACATGAAACACAGAGTCCATCTCTGATCCCTGAAACACAGAGTCCATCTCTGATGCATGAAACACAGAGTCCATCTCTGATACATGAAACACAGAGTCCATCCCTTATAAATGAAAAACAGAGTCCATCACTGAAACATGTACCACAGACCCCATCTCTGATTCATGCAACGCAGTGTCCATCTCAGACATATGAAAGACAGAGTCTATTTCTGACACATGAAACACAGAATCCATCTCTGATGCATGAAACACAGAGTCCATTTCTGATACATGAAACACAGAGTCCATCTCTGACACATGAAACACAGAGTCCATCTCTGATACGTGAAACACAGAGTCCATCTCTGATACATGAAACACAGAGTCCATCTCTGCTACTTGAAACGCAGAGTCCATCTCTGATACATGAAACACAGAGTCCAACTCTGATACATGAAATGCAGAGTCCATCACTGATACTTGAAACACAGAGTCCATCTCAGATACATGAAACACAGAGTCCATCTCTGATTCATGAAACGCAGAGTCCAACTCTGATCCATGAAACACAGAGTCCATCTCTGATACATTACACACACAGAGTCCATCTCTGATACATTACACACACAGAGTCCATCTCTGATACATGAAACACAGAGTCCATCTCTGATACATAATCACAGAGTTCATCTCCGATAGATGAAACAAAGAGTCCACCTCAGATACCTGAAACGGAGAGTCGATCTCTGATACAAGAAGCACAGAGTCCATCTCTTATAAACGAAAAACAGAGTCCATCACTGAAACATGCACCACAGATCCCATCTCTGATCCATGAAACGCAGTGTCCATCTCTGATACTTGAAACGCAGAGTCTATCTCTGACACATGAAATGCAGAGTCCATCTCTGATGCATGAAACACAGAGTCCATCACTGATACATGAAACGCAGAGTCCATCTCTGATAAATGAAACACAGAGTCCATCTCTGATAGAAGAAACACAGAGTCCATCTCTGATGCATGAAATAAAAAGTCCATATCCAATGCAAGAATCACATAGTCCATCTCTGATACATGAAACACAGAGTCCATGTCAGATGAAAGAAACACAGAGTCCATCTCTGTTACATGAAACACAGAGTCCATGTCAGATGAAAGAAACACAGAGTCCATCTCTGTTACATGAAACACGGAGTCAATCTCTGCTACATGAAACACAGAGTCCATCTCTGATACATGAAAGACAGAGTCTATCTGTGATACATGAAACACAGAGTCCATCTCTGATACATGAAATACGGAGTCCATCTCTGATACATGAAACACAGAGTCCATCTCTGATACATGAAATACGGAGTCCATCTCTGATACATGAAACACAGAGTCCATCACTGATACATGAAACACAGAGTCCATCTCTGACACGTGAAACACAGAGTCCATCTCTGATACATGAAACACAGAGTCCATCTCTGATACGTGAAACACAGAGTCCATCACTGATACATGAAACGCAGAGTCCATCTCTGATACATGAAACACAGAGTCCATCTCTGATACATGAAACGCAGAGTCCATCTCTGACACATGAAACACAGAGTCCATCTCTGATACATAATCACAGAGTTCATCTCTGATACATGAAACACAGAGTCCATCTCTGATACATGAAACACAGAGTCCATCTCTGATACATGAAACGCAGAGTCCATCTCTGATACATGAAACACAGAGTCCATCTCAGATACATGAAACGCAGAGTCCATCTCTGATACATGAAACACAGAGTCCATCACTGATACATGAAACACAGAGTCCATCTCTGATACATGAAACGCAGAGTCCATCTCTTATTAATGAAAAACAGAGTCCATCTCTGAAACATGTACCACAGTTCCCATCTCTGATCCATGAAACGCAGTGTCCATCTCTGACACCTGAAACACAGAGTCCAACTCTGATACAAGAATCACATAGTCCATCTCTGATACGTGAAACACAGAGTCCATCTCTGATACATGAAACGCAGAGTCCATCACTGATACATGAAACGCAGAGTCCGTCTCTGATACATGAAACGCAGAGTCCATCTCTGATACATGAAACACAGAGTCCATCTCTGATACATGAAACACAGAGTCCATCTCTGATACATGAAACACAGAGTCCATCACTGATACATGAAACGCACAGTCCATCTCTGATACATGAAACGCAGAGTCCATCTCTGATACATGAAACACAGAGTCCATCACTGATACATGAAACGCAGAGTCCATCTCTGATACATGAAACACAGAGTCCATCTCTGATACATGAAACACAGAGTCCATCACTGATACATGAAACGCACAGTCCATCTCTGATACATGAAACACAGTGTCCATCTCTGATGCATGAAACACAGAGTCCATCTCTGACACGTGAAACACAGAGTCCATCTCTGATACAAGAAACTCAGAGTCCATCTCTTATTAATGAAAAACAGAGTCCATCTCTGAAACATGTACCACAGATCCCATCTCTGATCCATGAAACGCAGTGTCCATCTCCGACACATGAAACACAGAGTCCATCTCTGATACAAGAATCACATAGTCCATCTCTGATACGTGAAACACAGAGTCCATCACTGATACATGAAACGCAGAGTCCATCTCTGATACATGAAACACAGAGTCCATCTCTGATCCATGAAACGCAGTGTCCATCTCCGACACATGAAACACAGAGTCCATCTCTGATACAAGAATCACATAGTCCATCTCTGATACGTGAAACACAGAGTCCATCACTGATACATGAAACGCAGAGTCCATCTCTGATACATGAAACGCAGAGTCCATCTCTGACACATGAAACACAGAGTCCATCTCTGATACATGAAACACAGAGTCCATCTCTGATACATGAAACGCAGAGTCCATCTCTGACACATGAAACACAGAGTCCATCTCTGATACATGAAACGCAGAGTCCATCTCTGATACATGAAACACAGAGTCCATCTCAGATACATGAAACGCAGAGTCCATCACTGATACATGAAACGCAGAGTCCATCTCTGATACATGAAACGCAGAGTCCATCTCTGATACATGAAACACTGAGTCCATCTCTGATACATGAAACACAGAGTCCATCACTGATACATGAAACGCAGAGTCCATCTCTGATACATGAAACGCAGAGTCCATCTCTGACACATGAAACACAGAGTCCATCTCTGATACATGAAACACAGAGTCCATCTCTGATACATGAAACGCAGAGTCCATCTCTGACACATGAAACACAGAGTCCATCTCTGATACATGAAACGCAGCGTCCATCTCTGATACATGAAACACAGAGTCCATCTCAGATACATGAAACGCAGAGTCCATCTCTGATACATGAAACACAGAGTCCATCACTGATACATGAAACGCAGAGTCCATCTCTGATACATGAAACACAGAGTCCATCTCTGATACATGAAACACAGAGTCCATCTCTGATACATGAAACGCAGAGTCCATCTCTGATACATGAAACACAGAGTCCATCACTGATACATGAAACGCAGAGTCCATCTCTGATACATGAAACACAGAGTCCATCTCTGATACATGAAACACAGAGTCCATCTCTGATACATGAAACACAGAGTCCATCTCTGATACATGAAACACAGAGTCCATCACTGATGCATGAAACGCAGAGTCCATCTCTGATACATGAAACACAGAGTCCATCTCTGATACATGAAACACAGAGTCCATCACTGATACATGAAACGCAGTGTCCATCTCTTATTAATGAAAAACAGAGTCCATCTCTGAAACATGTACCACAGTTCCCATCTCTGATCCATGAAACGCAGTGTCCATCTCTGACACATGAAACACAGAGTCCATCTCTGATACAAGAATCACATAGTCCATCTCTGATACGTGAAACACAGAGTCCATCTCTGATACGTGAAACACAGAGTCCATCTCTGACACGTGAAACACAGAGTCCATCTCCGATACATGAAACACAGAGTCCATCTCTGACACATGAAACACAGAGTCCATCTCTGATACATGAAACGCAGAGTCCATCTCTGATACATGAAACGCAGAGTCCGTCTCTGATACATGAAAAGCAGAGTCCATCTCTGATACATGAAACATAGAGTCCATCTCTGATACATGAAACACAGTGTCCATCTCTGATACATGAAACACAGTGTCCATCTCTGATACATGAAACACAGAGTCCATCTCTGACACATGAAACACAGAGTCCATCTCAGATACATGAAACACAGAGTCCATCTCTGATACATGAAAGGCAGAGTCCATCTCTGACACATGAAACACAGAGTCCATCTCTGATAAATGAAACACAGAGTCCATCTCTGATACATGAAACAGAGTCCATCTCTGATACAAGAAGCACAGAGTCCATCTCTAATACAAGAAGCACAGAGTCCATCTCTGATACATGAAACACAGAGACCATCTCTGATACAAGAAGCACTGAGTCCATCTCTGATACATGAAACACAGAGTCCATCTCTGATACAAGAAGCACAGAGTCCATCTCTGATACAAGAAGCACAGAGTCCATGTCTGATACATGAAACACAGAGACCATCACTGATACATGTAACACAGAGACCATCTCTGATACAAGAAGCACAGAGCCCATCTCTGGTACATGAAACACAGAGTCCATCTCTGGTACATGAAACACAGAGTTGTTCTCTGACACATGAAACACAAAGTCCACCTCTGATTCAAGGAGCACAGAGTCCATGTCAGAAACATGAAACACAGAGACCATCTCTGATACATGAAACAGAGAGTCGATCTCTGTTAAAAGAAGCACAGAGTCCATCTCTGATACATGAAACACAGAGTCCATCTCTGACACGTGAAACACAGAGTCCATCTCTGATACAAGAAACGCAGAGTCCATCTATTATTAATGAAAAACAGAGTCCATCTCTGAAACATGTACCACAGATCCCATCTCTGATCCATGAAACGCAGTGTCCATCTCTGACACATGAAACACAGAGTCCATCTCTGATACAAGAATCACATAGTCCATCTCTGATACGTGAAACACATAGTCCATCTCTGATACGTTAAACACAGAGTCCATCTCTGATACATGAAACACAGAGTCCATCTCTGATACATGAAACACAGAGTCCATCTCAGATACATGAAACACAGAGTCCATCTCAGATACATGAAACACAGAGTCCATCTCTGACACGTGAAACACAGAGTCCATCTCAGATACATGAAACACAGAGTCCATCACTGATACATGAAACACAGAGTCCATCTCAGATACATGAAACACAGAGTCCATCTCAGATACATGAAACACAGAGTCCATCTCTGACACGTGAAACACAGAGTCCATCTCAGATACATGAAACACAGAGTCCATCACTGATACATGAAACACAGAGTCCATCTCAGATACATGAAACACAGAGTCCATCTCAGATACATGAAACACAGAGTCCATCTCTGACACGTGAAACACAGAGTCCATCTCAGATACATGAAACACAGAGTCCATCACTGATACATGAAACAGAGAGTCCATCTCTGATACGTTAAACACTGAGTCCATCTCTGATACACGAAACACAGAATCCATCACTGATACGTGAAACACTGAGTCCATCTCTGAAACATGAAACACAGAGTCCATCTCTGACACATGAAACACAAAGTGTCCATCACTGATACGTGAAACACAGAGTTCATCACTGACACATGAAACACTGAGTCCATCTGTGACACATGAAACACAGAATCCATCACTGATACGTGAAACACTGAGTCCGTCTCTGACACATGAAACACAAAGTGTCCATGACTGATACAAGAAACACAGAGTTCATCTCTGATACATGAAACACAGAGACCATCACTGATACATGAAACACAGAGTCCGTCTCTGATAAATGAAACACAGAGTCCATTTCTGATACAAGAAGCACAGAGTCCATCTCTGATACAAGAAGCACAGAGTCCATCTCTGATACATGAAACACAGAATCCATCTCTGATACAAGAAGCACAGAGTCCATCTCTGATACATGAAACACAGAGTTGTTCTCTGACACATGAAACACAAAGTCCACCTCTGATTCAAGGAGCACAGAGTCCATGTCAGAAACATGAAACACAGAGACCATCTCTGATACATGAAACACAGAGTCGATCTCTGTGAAAAGAAGCACAGAGTCCATCTCTGTTTCATGAAACACAGAGTCCATCTCTGATACAAGAAGCACGGAATTCATCTCTGTTTCGTGAAACACAGAGTCCATCTCTGATCAATTAAACACAGAGTCCATGTATGATACATGAAGAACAGAGTCCATCTCTGATAATGAAACACAGAGTCCGTCTCTGATACGTGAAACACAGAATCCATCTCTGATATGTGAAACACTGAGTCCATCTCTGATACAAGAAGCTCAGAGTCCCTCTCTGATACGTTAAACACTGAGTCCATCTCTGATACATGAAACACAAAGTCCATCTCTGATACATGAAACACAGAATCCATCACTGATATGTGAAACACTGAGTCCATCTCTGACACATGAAACACAAAGTCTCCATCACTGATACATGAAACACAGAATCCATCTCTGATACGTGAAACAGAAAGAGTCCATCTCTGATACATGAAACACAGAGTCCATCTCTAATACATGAAACACAGAGTCCATCTCTGATACATCAAACACAGAGTCCATCTCTGACGCATGAAACACAAAGTCCATCTCTGATTCAAGGAGCACAGAGTCCATGTCAGAAACATGAAACACAGAGACCATCTCTGATACATGAAACACAGAGTCCATCTCCGATACAAGAAGCACAGAGTTCCTCTCTGATACATGAAACAGAGTCCATCTCTGATGCAAGAAGCACTGAGTAACTCTCAGATACATGAAACAGAGAGTCCATCTCTCTGATACATGAAGTACAGAGTCCATCTCAGATGCATGAAACACAGAGTCCATCTCTAATACATGAAACACAGAGTCCATCTCAGATACATGAAACACAGAGTCCATCACTGATACATGAAACACAGAGTCCATCTCAGATACATGAAACACAGAGTCCATCTCTGATACATGAAACACAGAGTCCATCTCTGACACGTGAAACACAGAGTCCATCTCTGATACAAGAAACGCAGAGTCCATCTATTATTAATGTAAAACAGAGTCCATCTCTGAAACATGTACCACAGATCCCATCTCTGATCCATGAAACGCAGTGTCCATCTCTGACACATGAAACACAGAGTCCATCTCTGATACAAGAATCACATAGTCCATCTCTGATACGTGAAACGCAGAGTCCATCTCTGATACATGAAACACAGAGTCCATCTCAGATACATGAAACACAGAGTCTATCTCTGACACGTGAAACACAGAGTCCATCTCTGATACATGAAACACAGAGTCCATCTCAGATACATGAAACACAGAGTCCATCTCTGACACGTGAAACACAGAGTCCATCTCAGATACATGAAACACAGAGTCCATCACTGATACATGAAACAGAGAGTCCATCTCTGATACATGAAACACAGAATCCATCACTGATACGTGAAACACTGAGTCCATCTCTGAAACATGAAACACAGAGTCCATCTCTGACACATGAAACACAAAGTGTCCATCACTGATACGTGAAACACAGAGTTCATCACTGACACATGAAACACTGAGTCCATCTGTGACACATGAAACACAGAATCCATCACTGATACGTGAAACACTGAGTCCGTCTCTGAAACATGAAACACAGAGTCCATCTCTGACACATGAAACACAAAGTGTCCATGACTGATACAAGAAACACAGAGTTCATCACTGATACATGAAACACAGAGTCCATCACTGATACATGAAACACAGAGTCCGTCTCTGATACATGAAACACAGAGTCCATCACTGATACATGAAACACAGAGTCCGTCTCTGATACATGAAACACAGAGTCCATCACTGATACATGAAACACAGAGTCCATCACTGATACATGAAACACAGAGTCCGTCTCTGATACATGAAACACAGAGTCCATCACTGATACATGAAACACAGAGTCCGTCTCGGATACATGAAACACAGAGTCCATCTCTGACACATGAAACACAGAGTCCATCTCTGATACAAGAAACGAAGAGTCCATCTATTATTAATGAAAAACAGAGTCCATCTCTGAAACATGTACCACAGATCCCATCTCTGATCCATGAAACGCAGTGTCCATCTCTGACACATGAAACACAGAGTCCATCTCTGATACAAGAATCACATAGTCCATCTCTGATACGTGAAACACATAGTCCATCTCTGATACGTTAAACACAGAGTCCATCTCTGATACATGAAACACTGAGTCCATCTCAGATACATGAAACACAGAGTCCATCTCAGATACATGAAACACAGAGTCCATCTCTGACACGTGAAACACAGAGTCCATCTCAGATACATGAAACACAGAGTCCATCACTGATACATGAAACACAGAGTCCATCTCAGATACATGAAACACAGAGTCCATCTCAGATACATGAAACACAGAGTCCATCTCTGACACGTGAAACACAGAGTCCATCTCAGATACATGAAACACAGAGTCCATCACTGATACATGAAACACAGAGTCCATCTCAGATACATGAAACACAGAGTCCATCTCAGATACATGAAACACAGAGTCCATCTCTGACACGTGAAACACAGAGTCCATCTCAGATACATGAAACACAGAGTCCATCACTGATACATGAAACAGAGAGTCCATCTCTGATACGTTAAACACTGAGTCCATCTCTGATACACGAAACACAGAATCCATCACTGATACGTGAAACACTGAGTCCATCTCTGAAACATGAAACACAGAGTCCATCTCTGACACATGAAACACAAAGTGTCCATCACTGATACGTGAAACACAGAGTTCATCACTGACACATGAAACACTGAGTCCATCTGTGACACATGAAACACAGAATCCATCACTGATACGTGAAACACTGAGTCCGTCTCTGAAACATGAAACACAGAGTCCATCTCTGACACATGAAACACAAAGTGTCCATGACTGATACAAGAAACACAGAGTTCATCTCTGATACATGAAACACAGAGACCATCACTGATACATGAAACACAGAGTCCGTCTCTGATAAATGAAACACAGAGTCCATTTCTGATACAAGAAGCACAGAGTCCATCTCTGATACAAGAAGCACAGAGTCCATCTCTGATACATGAAACACAGAATCCATCTCTGATACAAGAAGCACAGAGTCCATCTCTGATACATGAAACACAGAGTTGTTCTCTGACACATGAAACACAAAGTCCACCTCTGATTCAAGGAGCACAGAGTCCATGTCAGAAACATGAAACACAGAGACCATCTCTGATACATGAAACACAGAGTCGATCTCTGTGAAAAGAAGCACAGAGTCCATCTCTGTTTCATGAAACACAGAGTCCATCTCTGATACAAGAAGCACGGAATTCATCTCTGTTTCGTGAAACACAGAGTCCATCTCTGATCAATTAAACACAGAGTCCATGTATGATACATGAAGAACAGAGTCCATCTCTGATAATGAAACACAGAGTCCATCTCTGATACGTGAAACACAGAATCCATCTCTGATATGTGAAACACTGAGTCCATCTCTGATACAAGAAGCTCAGAGTCCCTCTCTGATACGTTAAACACTGAGTCCATCTCTGATACATGAAACACAAAGTCCATCTCTGATACATGAAACACAGAATCCATCACTGATATGTGAAACACTGAGTCCATCTCTGACACATGAAACACAAAGTCTCCATCACTGATACATGAAACACAGAATCCATCTCTGATACGTGAAACAGAAAGAGTCCATCTCTGATACATGAAACACAGAGTCCATCTCTAATACATGAAACACAGAGTCCATCTCTGATACATCAAACACAGAGTCCATCTCTGACGCATGAAACACAAAGTCCATCTCTGATTCAAGGAGCACAGAGTCCATGTCAGAAACATGAAACACAGAGACCATCTCTGATACATGAAACACAGAGTCCATCTCCGATACAAGAAGCACAGAGTTCCTCTCTGATACATGAAACAGAGTCCATCTCTGATGCAAGAAGCACTGAGTAACTCTCAGATACATGAAACACAGAGTCCATCTCTCTGATACATGAAACAGAGAGTCCATCTCTCTGATACATGAAGTACAGAGTCCATCTCAGATGCATGAAACACAGAGTCCATCTCTAATACATGAAACACAGAGTCCATCTCTCTGATACATGAAGTAAAGAGTCCATCTCAGATACATGAAACACAGAGTCCATCTCAGATACATGAAACACAGAGTCCATCACTGATACATGAAACACAGAGTCCATCTCAGATACATGAAACACAGAGTCCATCTCTGATACATGAAACACAGAGTCCATCTCTGACACGTGAAACACAGAGTCCATCTCTGATACAAGAAACGCAGAGTCCATCTATTATTAATGTAAAACAGAGTCCATCTCTGAAACATGTACCACAGATCCCATCTCTGATCCATGAAACGCAGTGTCCATCTCTGACACATGAAACACAGAGTCCATCTCTGATACAAGAATCACATAGTCCATCTCTGATACGTGAAACGCAGAGTCCATCTCTGATACATGAAACACAGAGTCCATCTCAGATACATGAAACACAGAGTCTATCTCTGACACGTGAAACACAGAGTCCATCTCTGATACATGAAACACAGAGTCCATCTCAGATACATGAAACACAGAGTCCATCTCTGACACGTGAAACACAGAGTCCATCTCAGATACATGAAACACAGAGTCCATCACTGATACATGAAACAGAGAGTCCATCTCTGATACATGAAACACAGAATCCATCACTGATACGTGAAACACTGAGTCCATCTCTGAAACATGAAACACAGAGTCCATCTCTGACACATGAAACACAAAGTGTCCATCACTGATACGTGAAACACAGAGTTCATCACTGACACATGAAACACTGAGTCCATCTGTGACACATGAAACACAGAATCCATCACTGATACGTGAAACACTGAGTCCGTCTCTGAAACATGAAACACAGAGTCCATCTCTGACACATGAAACACAAAGTGTCCATGACTGATACAAGAAACACAGAGTCCATCACTGATACATGAAACACAGAGTCCATCTCAGATGCATGAAACACAGAGTCCATCTCTAATACATGAAACACAGAGTCCATCTCAGATACATGAAACACAGAGTCCATCACTGATACAAGAAACACAGAGTCCATCACTGATACATGAAACACAGAGTCCATCACTGATACATGAAACACAGAGTCCGTCTCTGATACATGAAACACAGAGTCCATCACTGATACATGAAACGCAGTGTCCATCTCTTATTAATGAAAAACAGAGTCCATCTCTGAAACATGTACCACAGTTCCCATCTCTGATCCATGAAACGCAGTGTCCATCTCTGACACATGAAACACAGAGTCCATCTCTGATACAAGAATCACATAGTCCATCTCTGATACGTGAAACACAGAGTCCATCTCTGATACGTGAAACACAGAGTCCATCTCTGACACGTGAAACACAGAGTCCATCTCAGATACATGAAACACAGAGTCCATCACTGATACGTGAAACACAGAGTCCATCTCTGACACGTGAAACACAGAGTCCATCTCCGATACATGAAACACAGAGTCCATCTCTGACACATGAAACACAGAGTCCATCTCTGATACATGAAACGCAGAGTCCATCTCTGATACATGAAACGCAGAGTCCGTCTCTGATACATGAAAAGCAGAGTCCATCTCTGATACATGAAACATAGAGTCCATCTCTGATACATGAAACACAGTGTCCATCTCTGATACATGAAACACAGTGTCCATCTCTGATACATGAAACACAGAGTCCATCTCTGACACATGAAACACAGAGTCCATCTCAGATACATGAAACACAGAGTCCATCTCAGATACATGAAACACAGAGTCCATCTCTGACACATGAAACACAGAGTCCATCTCTGATAAATGAAACACAGAGTCCATCTCTGATACATGAAACAGAGTCCATCTCTGATACAAGAAGCACAGAGTCCATCTCTAATACAAGAAGCACAGAGTCCATCTCTGATACATGAAACACAGAGACCATCTCTGATACAAGAAGCACTGAGTCCATCTCTGATACATGAAACACAGAGTCCATCTCTGATACAAGAAGCACAGAGTCCATCTCTGATACAAGAAGCACAGAGTCCATGTCTGATACATGAAACACAGAGACCATCACTGATACATGTAACACAGAGACCATCTCTGATACAAGAAGCACAGAGCCCATCTCTGGTACATGAAACACAGAGTCCATCTCTGGTACATGAAACACAGAGTTGTTCTCTGACACATGAAACACAAAGTCCACCTCTGATTCAAGGAGCACAGAGTCCATGTCAGAAACATGAAACACAGAGACCATCTCTGATACATGAAACAGAGAGTCGATCTCTGTTAAAAGAAGCACAGAGTCCATCTCTGATACATGAAACACAGAGTCCATCTCTGACACGTGAAACACAGAGTCCATCTCTGATACAAGAAACGAAGAGTCCATCTATTATTAATGAAAAACAGAGTCCATCTCTGAAACATGTACCACAGATCCCATCTCTGATCCATGAAACGCAGTGTCCATCTCTGACACATGAAACACAGAGTCCATCTCTGATACAAGAATCACATAGTCCATCTCTGATACGTGAAACACATAGTCCATCTCTGATACGTTAAACACAGAGTCCATCTCTGATACATGAAACACAGAGTCCATCTCTGATACATGAAACACAGAGTCCATCTCTGATACATGAAACACAGAGTCCATCTCAGATACATGAAACACAGAGTCCATCTCTGACACGTGAAACACAGAGTCCATCTCAGATACATGAAACACAGAGTCCATCACTGATACATGAAACACAGAGTCCATCTCAGATACATGAAACACAGAGTCCATCTCTGATACATGAAACACAGAGTCCATCTCTGATACATGAAACACAGAGTCCATCTCAGATACATGAAACACAGAGTCCATCTCTGACACGTGAAACACAGAGTCCATCTCAGATACATGAAACACAGAGTCCATCACTGATACATGAAACAGAGAGTCCATCTCTGATACATGAAACACAGAATCCATCACTGATACGTGAAACACTGAGTCCATCTCTGAAACATGAAACACAGAGTCCATCTCTGACACATGAAACACAAAGTGTCCATCACTGATACGTGAAACACAGAGTTCATCACTGACACATGAAACACTGAGTCCATCTGTGACACATGAAACACAGAATCCATCACTGATACGTGAAACACTGAGTCCGTCTCTGAAACATGAAACACAGAGTCCATCTCTGACACATGAAACACAAAGTGTCCATGACTGATACAAGAAACACAGAGTCCATCACTGATACATGAAACACAGAGTCCATCTCAGATGCATGAAACACAGAGTCCATCTCTAATACATGAAACACAGAGTCCATCTCAGATACATGAAACACAGAGTCCATCACTGATACAAGAAACACAGAGTCCATCACTGATACATGAAACACAGAGTCCATCACTGATACATGAAACACAGAGTCCGTCTCTGATACATGAAACACAGAGTCCATCACTGATACATGAAACGCAGTGTCCATCTCTTATTAATGAAAAACAGAGTCCATCTCTGAAACATGTACCACAGTTCCCATCTCTGATCCATGAAACGCAGTGTCCATCTCTGACACATGAAACACAGAGTCCATCTCTGATACAAGAATCACATAGTCCATCTCTGATACGTGAAACACAGAGTCCATCTCTGATACGTGAAACACAGAGTCCATCTCTGACACATGAAACACAGAGTCCATCTCAGATACATGAAACACAGAGTCCATCTCAGATACATGAAACACAGAGTCCATCTCTGACACATGAAACACAGAGTCCATCTCTGATAAATGAAACACAGAGTCCATCTCTGATACATGAAACAGAGTCCATCTCTGATACATGAAACACAGTGTCCATCTCTGATACATGAAACACAGAGTCCATCTCTGACACATGAAACACAGAGTCCATCTCAGATACATGAAACACAGAGTCCATCTCAGATACATGAAACACAGAGTCCATCTCTGACACATGAAACACAGAGTCCATCTCTGATAAATGAAACACAGAGTCCATCTCTGATACATGAAACAGAGTCCATCTCTGATACAAGAAGCACAGAGTCCATCTCTAATACAAGAAGCACAGAGTCCATCTCTGATACATGAAACACAGAGACCATCTCTGATACAAGAAGCACTGAGTCCATCTCTGATACATGAAACACAGAGTCCATCTCTGATACAAGAAGCACAGAGTCCATCTCTGATACAAGAAGCACAGAGTCCATGTCTGATACATGAAACACAGAGACCATCACTGATACATGTAACACAGAGACCATCTCTGATACAAGAAGCACAGAGCCCATCTCTGGTACATGAAACACAGAGTCCATCTCTGGTACATGAAACACAGAGTTGTTCTCTGACACATGAAACACAAAGTCCACCTCTGATTCAAGGAGCACAGAGTCCATGTCAGAAACATGAAACACAGAGACCATCTCTGATACATGAAACAGAGAGTCGATCTCTGTTAAAAGAAGCACAGAGTCCATCTCTGATACATGAAACACAGAGTCCATCTCTGACACGTGAAACACAGAGTCCATCTCTGATACAAGAAACGAAGAGTCCATCTATTATTAATGAAAAACAGAGTCCATCTCTGAAACATGTACCACAGATCCCATCTCTGATCCATGAAACGCAGTGTCCATCTCTGACACATGAAACACAGAGTCCATCTCTGATACAAGAATCACATAGTCCATCTCTGATACGTGAAACACATAGTCCATCTCTGATACGTTAAACACAGAGTCCATCTCTGATACATGAAACACAGAGTCCATCTCTGATACATGAAACACAGAGTCCATCTCTGATACATGAAACACAGAGTCCATCTCAGATACATGAAACACAGAGTCCATCTCTGACACGTGAAACACAGAGTCCATCTCAGATACATGAAACACAGAGTCCATCACTGATACATGAAACACAGAGTCCATCTCAGATACATGAAACACAGAGTCCATCTCTGATACATGAAACACAGAGTCCATCTCTGATACATGAAACACAGAGTCCATCTCAGATACATGAAACACAGAGTCCATCTCTGACACGTGAAACACAGAGTCCATCTCAGATACATGAAACACAGAGTCCATCACTGATACATGAAACAGAGAGTCCATCTCTGATACGTTAAACACTGAGTCCATCTCTGATACACGAAACACAGAATCCATCACTGATACGTGAAACACTGAGTCCATCTCTGAAACATGAAACACAGAGTCCATCTCTGACACGTGAAACACAGAGTCCATCTCTGATACAAGAAACGAAGAGTCCATCTATTATTAATGAAAAACAGAGTCCATCTCTGAAACATGTACCACAGATCCCATCTCTGATCCATGAAACGCAGTGTCCATCTCTGACACATGAAACACAGAGTCCATCTCTGATACAAGAATCACATAGTCCATCTCTGATACGTGAAACACATAGTCCATCTCTGATACGTTAAACACAGAGTCCATCTCTGATACATGAAACACAGAGTCCATCTCTGATACATGAAACACAGAGTCCATCTCTGATACATGAAACACAGAGTCCATCTCTGATACATGAAACACAGAGTCCATCTCTGATACATGAAACACAGAGTCCATCTCAGATACATGAAACACAGAGTCCATCTCTGACACGTGAAACACAGAGTCCATCTCAGATACATGAAACACAGAGTCCATCACTGATACATGAAACACAGAGTCCATCTCAGATACATGAAACACAGAGTCCATCTCTGATACATGAAACACAGAGTCCATCTCTGATACATGAAACACAGAGTCCATCTCAGATACATGAAACACAGAGTCCATCTCTGACACGTGAAACACAGAGTCCATCTCAGATACATGAAACACAGAGTCCATCACTGATACATGAAACAGAGAGTCCATCTCTGATACGTTAAACACTGAGTCCATCTCTGATACACGAAACACAGAATCCATCACTGACACGTGAAACACAGAGTCCATCTCTGATACAAGAAACGAAGAGTCCATCTATTATTAATGAAAAACAGAGTCCATCTCTGAAACATGTACCACAGATCCCATCTCTGATCCATGAAACGCAGTGTCCATCTCTGACACATGAAACACAGAGTCCATCTCTGATACAAGAATCACATAGTCCATCTCTGATACGTGAAACACATAGTCCATCTCTGATACGTTAAACACAGAGTCCATCTCTGATACATGAAACACAGAGTCCATCTCTGATACATGAAACACAGAGTCCATCTCTGATACATGAAACACAGAGTCCATCTCAGATACATGAAACACAGAGTCCATCTCAGACACGTGAAACACAGAGTCCATCTCAGATACATGAAACACAGAGTCCATCACTGATACATGAAACACAGAGTCCATCTCAGATACATGAAACACAGAGTCCATCTCTGATACATGAAACACAGAGTCCATCTCTGATACATGAAACACAGAGTCCATCTCAGATACATGAAACACAGAGTCCATCTCTGACACGTGAAACACAGAGTCCATCTCAGATACATGAAACACAGAGTCCATCACTGATACATGAAACAGAGAGTCCATCTCTGATACGTTAAACACTGAGTCCATCTCTGATACACGAAACACAGAATCCATCACTGATACGTGAAACACTGAGTCCATCTCTGAAACATGAAACACAGAGTCCATCTCTGACACATGAAACACAAAGTGTCCATCACTGATACGTGAAACACAGAGTTCATCACTGACACATGAAACACTGAGTCCATCTGTGACACATGAAACACAGAATCCATCACTGATACGTGAAACACTGAGTCCGTCTCTGAAACATGAAACACAGAGTCCATCTCTGACACATGAAACACAAAGTGTCCATGACTGATACAAGAAACACAGAGTTCATCTCTGATACATGAAACACAGAGACCATCACTGATACATGAAACACAGAGTCCGTCTCTGATAAATGAAACACAGAGTCCATTTCTGATACAAGAAGCACAGAGTCCATCTCTGATACAAGAAGCACAGAGTCCATCTCTGATACATGAAACACAGAATCCATCTCTGATACAAGAAGCACAGAGTCCATCTCTGATACATGAAACACAGAGTTGTTCTCTGACACATGAAACACAAAGTCCACCTCTGATTCAAGGAGCACAGAGTCCATGTCAGAAACATGAAACACAGAGACCATCTCTGATACATGAAACACAGAGTCGATCTCTGTGAAAAGAAG
This sequence comes from Heptranchias perlo, assembly GCF_035084215.1. Classification (NCBI taxonomy): domain Eukaryota; kingdom Metazoa; phylum Chordata; class Chondrichthyes; order Hexanchiformes; family Hexanchidae; genus Heptranchias; species Heptranchias perlo. The sequence continues at coordinate 201,104 of NW_027139385.1, forward strand.
CACAGAGTCCATCTCTGTTTCATGAAACACAGAGTCCATCTCTGATACAAGAAGCACGGAATTCATCTCTGTTTCGTGAAACACAGAGTCCATCTCTGATCAATTAAACACAGAGTCCATGGATGATACATGAAGAACAGAGTCCATCTCTGATAATGAAACACAGAGTCCATCTCTGATACGTGAAACACAGAATCCATCTCTGATATGTGAAACACAGAGTCCATCTCTGATACATGAAACAGAGTCCATCTCTGATACAAGAAGCACAGAGTCCATCTCTAATACAAGAAGCACAGAGTCCATCTCTGATACATGAAACACAGAGACCATCTCTGATACAAGAAGCACTGAGTCCATCTCTGATACATGAAACACAGAGTCCATCTCTGATACAAGAAGCACAGAGTCCATCTCTGATACAAGAAGCACAGAGTCCATGTCTGATACATGAAACACAGAGACCATCACTGATACATGTAACACAGAGACCATCTCTGATACAAGAAGCACAGAGCCCATCTCTGGTACATGAAACACAGAGTCCATCTCTGGTACATGAAACACAGAGTTGTTCTCTGACACATGAAACACAAAGTCCACCTCTGATTCAAGGAGCACAGAGTCCATGTCAGAAACATGAAACACAGAGACCATCTCTGATACATGAAACAGAGAGTCGATCTCTGTTAAAAGAAGCACAGAGTCCATCTCTGATACATGAAACACAGAGTCCATCTCTGACACGTGAAACACAGAGTCCATCTCTGATACAAGAAACGAAGAGTCCATCTATTATTAATGAAAAACAGAGTCCATCTCTGAAACATGTACCACAGATCCCATCTCTGATCCATGAAACGCAGTGTCCATCTCTGACACATGAAACACAGAGTCCATCTCTGATACAAGAATCACATAGTCCATCTCTGATACGTGAAACACATAGTCCATCTCTGATACGTTAAACACAGAGTCCATCTCTGATACATGAAACACAGAGTCCATCTCTGATACATGAAACACAGAGTCCATCTCTGATACATGAAACACAGAGTCCATCTCAGATACATGAAACACAGAGTCCATCTCTGACACGTGAAACACAGAGTCCATCTCAGATACATGAAACACAGAGTCCATCACTGATACATGAAACACAGAGTCCATCTCAGATACATGAAACACAGAGTCCATCTCTGATACATGAAACACAGAGTCCATCTCTGATACATGAAACACAGAGTCCATCTCAGATACATGAAACACAGAGTCCATCTCTGACACGTGAAACACAGAGTCCATCTCAGATACATGAAACACAGAGTCCATCACTGATACATGAAACAGAGAGTCCATCTCTGATACGTTAAACACTGAGTCCATCTCTGATACACGAAACACAGAATCCATCACTGATACGTGAAACACTGAGTCCATCTCTGAAACATGAAACACAGAGTCCATCTCTGACACGTGAAACACAGAGTCCATCTCTGATACAAGAAACGAAGAGTCCATCTATTATTAATGAAAAACAGAGTCCATCTCTGAAACATGTACCACAGATCCCATCTCTGATCCATGAAACGCAGTGTCCATCTCTGACACATGAAACACAGAGTCCATCTCTGATACAAGAATCACATAGTCCATCTCTGATACGTGAAACACATAGTCCATCTCTGATACGTTAAACACAGAGTCCATCTCTGATACATGAAACACAGAGTCCATCTCTGATACATGAAACACAGAGTCCATCTCTGATACATGAAACACAGAGTCCATCTCTGATACATGAAACACAGAGTCCATCTCTGATACATGAAACACAGAGTCCATCTCAGATACATGAAACACAGAGTCCATCTCTGACACGTGAAACACAGAGTCCATCTCAGATACATGAAACACAGAGTCCATCACTGATACATGAAACACAGAGTCCATCTCAGATACATGAAACACAGAGTCCATCTCTGATACATGAAACACAGAGTCCATCTCTGATACATGAAACACAGAGTCCATCTCAGATACATGAAACACAGAGTCCATCTCTGACACGTGAAACACAGAGTCCATCTCAGATACATGAAACACAGAGTCCATCACTGATACATGAAACAGAGAGTCCATCTCTGATACGTTAAACACTGAGTCCATCTCTGATACACGAAACACAGAATCCATCACTGACACGTGAAACACAGAGTCCATCTCTGATACAAGAAACGAAGAGTCCATCTATTATTAATGAAAAACAGAGTCCATCTCTGAAACATGTACCACAGATCCCATCTCTGATCCATGAAACGCAGTGTCCATCTCTGACACATGAAACACAGAGTCCATCTCTGATACAAGAATCACATAGTCCATCTCTGATACGTGAAACACATAGTCCATCTCTGATACGTTAAACACAGAGTCCATCTCTGATACATGAAACACAGAGTCCATCTCTGATACATGAAACACAGAGTCCATCTCTGATACATGAAACACAGAGTCCATCTCAGATACATGAAACACAGAGTCCATCTCAGACACGTGAAACACAGAGTCCATCTCAGATACATGAAACACAGAGTCCATCACTGATACATGAAACACAGAGTCCATCTCAGATACATGAAACACAGAGTCCATCTCTGATACATGAAACACAGAGTCCATCTCTGATACATGAAACACAGAGTCCATCTCAGATACATGAAACACAGAGTCCATCTCTGACACGTGAAACACAGAGTCCATCTCAGATACATGAAACACAGAGTCCATCACTGATACATGAAACAGAGAGTCCATCTCTGATACGTTAAACACTGAGTCCATCTCTGATACACGAAACACAGAATCCATCACTGATACGTGAAACACTGAGTCCATCTCTGAAACATGAAACACAGAGTCCATCTCTGACACATGAAACACAAAGTGTCCATCACTGATACGTGAAACACAGAGTTCATCACTGACACATGAAACACTGAGTCCATCTGTGACACATGAAACACAGAATCCATCACTGATACGTGAAACACTGAGTCCGTCTCTGAAACATGAAACACAGAGTCCATCTCTGACACATGAAACACAAAGTGTCCATGACTGATACAAGAAACACAGAGTTCATCTCTGATACATGAAACACAGAGACCATCACTGATACATGAAACACAGAGTCCGTCTCTGATAAATGAAACACAGAGTCCATTTCTGATACAAGAAGCACAGAGTCCATCTCTGATACAAGAAGCACAGAGTCCATCTCTGATACATGAAACACAGAATCCATCTCTGATACAAGAAGCACAGAGTCCATCTCTGATACATGAAACACAGAGTTGTTCTCTGACACATGAAACACAAAGTCCACCTCTGATTCAAGGAGCACAGAGTCCATGTCAGAAACATGAAACACAGAGACCATCTCTGATACATGAAACACAGAGTCGATCTCTGTGAAAAGAAGCACAGAGTCCATCTCTGTTTCATGAAACACAGAGTCCATCTCTGATACAAGAAGCACGGAATTCATCTCTGTTTCGTGAAACACAGAGTCCATCTCTGATCAATTAAACACAGAGTCCATGGATGATACATGAAGAACAGAGTCCATCTCTGATAATGAAACACAGAGTCCATCTCTGATACGTGAAACACAGAATCCATCTCTGATATGTGAAACACTGAGTCCATCTCTGATACAAGAAGCTCAGAGTCCCTCTCTGATACGTTAAACACTGAGTCCATCTCTGATACATGAAACACAGAATCCATCACTGATATGTGAAACACTGAGTCCATCTCTGACACATGAAACACAAAGTCCATCTCTGATACATGAAACACAGAATCCATCACTGATATGTGAAACACTGAGTCCATCTCTGACACATGAAACACAAAGTCTCCATCACTGATACATGAAACACAGAATCCATCTCTGATACGTGAAACAGAAAGAGTCCATCTCTGATACATGAAACACAGAGTCCATCTCTAATACATGAAACACAGAGTCCATCTCTGATACATCAAACACAGAGTCCATCTCTGACGCATGAAACACAAAGTCCATCTCTGATTCAAGGAGCACAGAGTCCATGTCAGAAACATGAAACACAGAGACCATCTCTGATACATGAAACACAGAGTCCATCTCCGATACAAGAAGCACAGAGTTCCTCTCTGATACATGAAACAGAGTCCATCTCTGATGCAAGAAGCACTGAGTAACTCTCAGATACATGAAACACAGAGTCCATCTCTCTGATACATGAAACAGAGAGTCCATCTCTCTGATACATGAAGTACAGAGTCCATCTCAGATGCATGAAACACAGAGTCCATCTCTAATACATGAAACACAGAGTCCATCTCAGATACATGAAACACAGAGTCCATCACTGATACATGAAACACAGAGTCCATCTCAGATACATGAAACACAGAGTCCATCTCTGATACATGAAACACAGAGTCCATCTCTGACACGTGAAACACAGAGTCCATCTCTGATACAAGAAACGCAGAGTCCATCTATTATTAATGTAAAACAGAGTCCATCTCTGAAACATGTACCACAGATCCCATCTCTGATCCATGAAACGCAGTGTCCATCTCTGACACATGAAACACAGAGTCCATCTCTGATACAAGAATCACATAGTCCATCTCTGATACGTGAAACGCAGAGTCCATCTCTGATACATGAAACACAGAGTCCATCTCAGATACATGAAACACAGAGTCTATCTCTGACACGTGAAACACAGAGTCCATCTCTGATACATGAAACACAGAGTCCATCTCAGATACATGAAACACAGAGTCCATCTCTGACACGTGAAACACAGAGTCCATCTCAGATACATGAAACACAGAGTCCATCACTGATACATGAAACAGAGAGTCCATCTCTGATACATGAAACACAGAATCCATCACTGATACGTGAAACACTGAGTCCATCTCTGAAACATGAAACACAGAGTCCATCTCTGACACATGAAACACAAAGTGTCCATCACTGATACGTGAAACACAGAGTTCATCACTGACACATGAAACACTGAGTCCATCTGTGACACATGAAACACAGAATCCATCACTGATACGTGAAACACTGAGTCCGTCTCTGAAACATGAAACACAGAGTCCATCTCTGACACATGAAACACAAAGTGTCCATGACTGATACAAGAAACACAGAGTCCATCACTGATACATGAAACACAGAGTCCATCACTGATACATGAAACACAGAGTCCGTCTCTGATACATGAAACACAGAGTCCATCACTGATACATGAAACACAGAGTCCGTCTCTGATACATGAAACACAGAGTCCATCACTGATACATGAAACACAGAGTCCATCACTGATACATGAAACACAGAGTCCGTCTCTGATACATGAAACACAGAGTCCATCACTGATACATGAAACACAGAGTCCGTCTCTGATACATGAAACACAGAGTCCATCACTGATACATGAAACACAGAGTCCATCACTGATACATGAAACACAGAGTCCATCTCTGATACATGAAACGCAGAGTCCATCTCTGATACATGAAACACAGAGTCCATCTCTGATACATGAAACACAGAGTCCATCTCTGATGCATGAAACACAGAGTCCATCTCTGATACATGAAACACAGAGTCCATCACTGATACATGAAACACAGAGTTCCTCTCTGATACATGAAACAGAGTCCATCTCTGATGCAAGAAGCACTGAGTAACTCTCAGATACATGAAACACAGAGTCCATCTCTCTGATACATGAAACAGAGAGTCCATCTCTCTGATACATGAAGTACAGAGTCCATCTCAGATGCATGAAACACAGAGTCCATCTCTAATACATGAAACACAGAGTCCATCTCTAACACATGAAACACAGAGTCCATCTCAGATACATGAAACACAGAGTCCATCTCTGATACATGAAACACAGAGTCCATCTCTGACACGTGAAACACAGAGTCCATCTCTGATACAAGAAACGCAGAGTCCATCTATTATCAATGTAAAACAGAGTCCATCTCTGAAACATGTACCACAGATCCCATCTCTGATCCATGAAACGCAGTGTCCATCTCTGACACATGAAACACAGAGTCCATCTCTGATACAAGAATCACATAGTCCATCTCTGATACGTGAAACACAGAGTCCATCACTGCTACATGAAACGCAGAGTCCATCTCAGATACATGAAACACAGAGTCCATCTCTGACACGTGAAACACAGAGTCCATCTCAGATACATGAAACACAGAGTCCATCTCTGACACGTGAAACAGAGAGTCCATCTCTGATACATGAAACACAGAGTCCATCTCTGATACATGAAACACAGAGTCCATCTCTGACACGTGAAACAGAGAGTCCATCTCTGATACATGAAACACAGAGTCTATCTCTGATACGTGAAACACAGAGTCCATCACTGCTACATGAAACGCAGAGTCCATCTCAGATACATGAAACACAGAGTCCATCTCTGACACGTGAAACACAGAGTCCATCTCAGATACATGAAACACAGAGTCCATCACTGATACATGAAACGCAGAGTCCATCTCAGATACATGAAACACAGAGTCCATCTCTGACACGTGAAACACAGAGTCCATCTCAGATACATGAAACACAGAGTCCATCACTGATACATGAAACACAGAGTCCATCTCAGATACATGAAACACAGAGTCCATCTCAGATACATGAAACACAGAGTCCATCTCTGACACGTGAAACACAGAGTCCATCTCAGATACATGAAACACAGAGTCCATCTCTGATAAATGAAACACAGAGTCCATCTCTGATACATGAAACAGAGTCCATCTCTGATACAAGAAGCACAGAGTCCATCTCTAATAGAAGAAGCACAGAGTCCATCTCTGATACATGAAACACAGAGATCATCTCTGATACAAGAAGCACTGAGTCCATCTCTGATACATGAAACACAGAGTCCATCTCTGATACAAGAAGCACAGAGTCCATCTCTGATACAAGAAGCACAGAGTCCATGTCTGATACATGAAACACAGAGACCATCACTGATACATGTAACACAGAGACCATCTCTGATACAAGAAGCACAGAGCCCATCTCTGGTACATGAAACACAGAGTCCATCTCTGGTACATGAAACACAGAGTTGTTCTCTGACACATGAAACACAAAGTCCACCTCTGATTCAAGGAGCACAGAGTCCATGTCAGAAACATGAAACACAGAGACCATCTCTGATACATGAAACAGAGAGTCGATCTCTGTTAAAAGAAGCACAGAGTCCATCTCTGATACATGAAACACAGAGTCCATCTCTGACACGTGAAACACAGAGTCCATCTCTGATACAAGAAACGAAGAGTCCATCTATTATTAATGAAAAACAGAGTCCATCTCTGAAACATGTACCACAGATCCCATCTCTGATCCATGAAACGCAGTGTCCATCTCTGACACATGAAACACAGAGTCCATCTCTGATACAAGAATCACATAGTCCATCTCTGATACGTGAAACACAGAGTCCATCACTGATACATGAAACACAGAGTCCATCTCAGATACATGAAACACAGAGTCCATCTCTGACACGTGAAACACAGAGTCCATCTCAGATACATGAAACACAGAGTCCATCTCAGATACATGAAACACAGAGTCCATCTCTGACACGTGAAACACAGAGTCCATCTCAGATACATGAAACACAGAGTCCATCACTGATACATGAAACAGAGAGTCCATCTCTGATACATGAAACACAGAATCCATCACTGATACATGAAACACTGAGTCCATCTCTGAAACATGAAACACAGAGTCCATCTCTGACACATGAAACACAAAGTGTCCATCACTGATACGTGAAACACAGAGTTCATCACTGACACATGAAACACTGAGTCCATCTGTGACACATGAAACACAGAATCCATCACTGATACGTGAAACACTGAGTCCGTCTCTGAAACATGAAACACAGAGTCCATCTCTGACACATGAAACACAAAGTGTCCATGACTGATACAAGAAACACAGAGTTCATCTCTGATACATGAAACACAGAGACCATCACTGATACATGAAACACAGAGTCCGTCTCTGATAAATGAAACACAGAGTCCATTTCTGATACAAGAAGCACAGAGTCCATCTCTGATACAAGAAGCACAGAGTCCATCTCTGATACATGAAACACAGAATCCATCTCTGATACAAGAAGCACAGAGTCCATCTCTGATACATGAAACACAGAGTTGTTCTCTGACACATGAAACACAAAGTCCACCTCTGATTCAAGGAGCACAGAGTCCATGTCAGAAACCTGAAACACAGAGACCATCTCTGATACATGAAACACAGAGTCGATCTCTGTTAAAAGAAGCACAGAGTCCATCTCTGTTTCATGAAACACAGAGTCCATCTCTGACACAAGAAGCACGGAATTCATCTCTGTTTCGTGAAACACAGAGTCCATCTCTGATAAATTAAACACAGAGTCCATGTATGATACATGAAGAACAGAGTCCATCTCTGATAATGAAACACAGAGTCCATCTCTGATACGTGAAACACAGAATCCATCTCTGATATGTGAAACACTGAGTCCATCTCTGATACAAGAAGCTCATGTCCCTCTCTGATACGTTAAACACTGAGTCCATCTCTGATACATGAAACACAAAGTCCATCTCTGATACATGAAACACAGAATCCATCACTGATATGTGAAACACTGAGTCCATCTCTGACACATGAAACACAAAGTCTCCATCACTGATACATGAAACACAGAATCCATCTCTGATACGTGAAACAGAAAGAGTCCATCTCTGATACATGAAACACAGAGTCCATCTCTAATACATGAAACACAGAGTCCATCTCTGATACATCAAACACAGAGTCCATCTCTGACGCATGAAACACAAAGTCCATCTCTGATTCAAGGAGCACAGAGTCCATGTCAGAAACATGAAACACAGAGACCATCTCTGATACATGAAACACAGAGTCCATCTCCGATACAAGAAGCACAGAGTTCCTCTCTGATACATGAAACAGAGTCCATCTCTGATGCAAGAAGCACTGAGTAACTCTCAGATACATGAAACACAGAGTCCATCTCTCTGATACATGAAACAGAGAGTCCATCACTCTGATACATGAAGTACAGAGTCCATCTCAGATGCATGAAACACAGAGTCCATCTCTAATACATGAAACACAGAGTCCATCTCTAATACATGAAACACAGAGTCCATCACTGATACATGAAACACAGAGTCCATCTCAGATACATGAAACACAGAGTCCATCTCTGATACATGAAACACAGAGTCCATCTCTGACACGTGAAACACAGAGTCCATCTCTGATACAAGAAACGCAGAGTCCATCTATTATTAATGTAAAACAGAGTCCATCTCTGAAACATGTACCACAGATCCCATCTCTGATCCATGAAACGCAGTGTCCATCTCTGACACATGAAACACAGAGTCCATCTCTGATACAAGAATCACATAGTCCATCTCTGATACGTGAAACGCAGAGTCCATCTCTGATACATGAAACACAGAGTCCATCTCAGATACATGAAACACAGAGTCCATCTCTGATACATGAAACACAGAGTCCATCTCAGATACATGAAACACAGAGTCCATCTCTGACACGTGAAACACAGAGTCCATCTCAGATACATGAAACACAGAGTCCATCACTGATACATGAAACACAGAGTCCATCTCAGATACATGAAACACAGAGTCCATCTCTGACACGTGAAACACAGAGTCCATCTCAGATACATGAAACACAGAGTCCATCACTGATACATGAAACAGAGAGTCCATCTCTGATACATGAAACACAGAGTCCATCTCTGACACATGAAACACAAAGTGTCCATCACTGATACGTGAAACACAGAGTTCATCACTGACACATGAAACACTGAGTCCATCTGTGACACATGAAACACAGAATCCATCACTGATACGTGAAACACTGAGTCCGTCTCTGAAACATGAAACACAGAGTCCATCTCTGACACATGAAACACAAAGTGTCCATGACTGATACAAGAAACACAGAGTTCATCTCTGATACATGAAACACAGAGTCCATCTCTGACACATGAAACACAAAGTGTCCATCACTGATACGTGAAACACAGAGTTCATCACTGACACATGAAACACTGAGTCCATCTGTGACACATGAAACACAGAATCCATCACTGATACGTGAAACACTGAGTCCGTCTCTGAAACATGAAACACAGAGTCCATCTCTGACACATGAAACACAAAGTGTCCATGACTGATACAAGAAACACAGAGTTCATCTCTGATACATGAAACACAGAGACCATCACTGATACATGAAACACAGAGTCCGTCTCTGATAAATGAAACACAGAGTCCATTTCTGATACAAGAAGCACAGAGTCCATCTCTGATACAAGAAGCACAGAGTCCATCTCTGATACATGAAACACAGAATCCATCTCTGATACAAGAAGCACAGAGTCCATCTCTGATACATGAAACACAGAGTTGTTCTCTGACACATGAAACACAAAGTCCACCTCTGATTCAAGGAGCACAGAGTCCATGTCAGAAACCTGAAACACAGAGACCATCTCTGATACATGAAACACAGAGTCGATCTCTGTTAAAAGAAGCACAGAGTCCATCTCTGTTTCATGAAACACAGAGTCCATCTCTGACACAAGAAGCACGGAATTCATCTCTGTTTCGTGAAACACAGAGTCCATCTCTGATAAATTAAACACAGAGTCCATGTATGATACATGAAGAACAGAGTCCATCTCTGATAATGAAACACAGAGTCCATCTCTGATACGTGAAACACAGAATCCATCTCTGATATGTGAAACACTGAGTCCATCTCTGATACAAGAAGCTCATGTCCCTCTCTGATACGTTAAACACTGAGTCCATCTCTGATACATGAAACACAAAGTCCATCTCTGATACATGAAACACAGAATCCATCACTGATATGTGAAACACTGAGTCCATCTCTGACACATGAAACACAAAGTCTCCATCACTGATACATGAAACACAGAATCCATCTCTGATACGTGAAACACAAAGAGTCCATCTCTGATACATGAAACACAGAGTCCATCTCTAATACATGAAACACAGAGTCCATCTCTGATACATCAAACACAGAGTCCATCTCTGACGCATGAAACACAAAGTCCATCTCTGATTCAAGGAGCACAGAGTCCATGTCAGAAACATGAAACACAGAGACCATCTCTGATACATGAAACACAGAGTCCATCTCCGATACAAGAAGCACAGAGTTCCTCTCTGATACATGAAACAGAGTCCATCTCTGATGCAAGAAGCACTGAGTAACTCTCAGATACATGAAACACAGAGTCCATCTCTCTGATACATGAAACAGAGAGTCCATCTCTCTGATACATGAAGTACAGAGTCCATCTCAGATGCATGAAAAACAGAGTCCATCTCTAATACATGAAACACAGAGTCCATCTCTAATACATGAAACACAGAGTCCATCTCAGATACATGAAACACAGAGTCCATCTCAGATACATGAAACACAGAGTCCATCACTGATACATGAAACACAGAGTCCATCTCTGATACATGAAACACAGAGTCCATCTCTGACACGTGAAACACAGAGTCCATCTCTGATACAAGAAACGCAGAGTCCATCTATTATTAATGTAAAACAGAGTCCATCTCTGAAACATGTACCACAGATCCCATCTCTGATCCATGAAACACAGAGTCCATCTCAGATACATGAAACACAGAGTCCATCTCTGACACATGAAACACAGAGTCCATCTCAGATACATGAAACACAGAGTCCATCACTGATACATGAAACACAGAGTTCATCTCTGATACATGAAACACAGAGTCCATCTCTGATACATGAAACACAGAGTCCATCTCTGATACATGAAACACAGAGTCCATCTCAGATACATGAAACACAGAGTCCATCACTGATACATGAAACACAGAGTCCATCTCAGATACATGAAACACAGAGTCCATCTCAGATACATGAAACACAGAGTCCATCTCTGACACGTGAAACACAGAGTCCATCTCAGATACATGAAACACAGAGTCCATCACTGATACATGAAACAGAGAGTCCATCTCTGATACATGAAACACAGAATCCATCACTGATACGTGAAACACTGAGTCCATCTCTGAAACATGAAACACAGAGTCCATCTCTGACACATGAAACACAAAGTGTCCATCACTGATACGTGAAACACAGAGTCCATCAGTGACACATGAAACACAAAGAGTCCATCTCTGATGCAAGAAACACAGAGTTCATCACTGACACATGAAACACTGAGTCCATCTGTGACACATGAAAAACAGAATCCATCACTGATACGTGAAACACTGAGTCCGTCTCTGAAACATGAAACACAGAGTCCATCTCTGACACATGAAACACAAAGTGTCCATCACTGATACAAGAAACACAGAGTTCATCTCAGATACATGAAACACAGAGTCCATCACTGATACATGAAACACAGAGTCCATCTCTGATACATGAAACACAGAATCCATCACTGATACGTGAAACACTGAGTCCATCTCTGAAACATGAAACACAGAGTCCATCTCTGACACATGAAACACAAAGTGTCCATCACTGATACGTGAAACAAAGAGTTCATCACTGACACATGAAACACAGAATCCATCACTGATACGTGAAACACTGAGTCCGTCTCTGAAACATGAAACACAGAGTCCATCTCTGACACATGAAACACAAAGTGTCCATCACTGATACAAGAAACACAGAGTTCATCTCTGATACATGAAACACAGAGACCATCACTGATACAAGAAGCACAGAGTCCATCTCTGATGCATGAAACACAGAATCCATCTCTGATACAAGAAGCACAGAGTCCATCTCTGATACATGAAACACAGAGTTGTTCTCTGACACATGAAACACAAAGTCCACCTCTGATTCAAGGAGCACAGAGTCCATGTCAGAAACCTGAAACACAGAGACCATCTCTGATACATGAAACACAGAGTCGATCTCTGTGAAAAGAAGCACAGAGTCCATCTCTGTTTCATGAAACACAGAGTCCATCTCTGATACAAGAAGCACGGAATTCATCTCTGTTTCGTGAAACACAGAGTCCATCTCTGATAAATTAAACACAGAGTCCATGTATGATACATGAAGAACAGAGTCCATCTCTGATAATGAAACACAGAGTCCATCTCTGATACGTGAAACACAGAATCCATCTCTGATATGTGAAACACTGAGTCCATCTCTGATACATGAAACACAGAGTCCATCTCTGATACATGAAACACAGAATCCATCACTGATATGTGAAACACTGAGTCCATCTCTGACACATGAAACACAAAGTCTCCATCACTGATACATGAAACACAGAATCCATCTCTGATACGTGAAACACAAAGAGTCCATCTCTGATACATGAAACACAGAGTCCATCTCTAATACATGAAACACAGAGTCCATCTCTGATACATCAAACACAGAGTCCATCTCTGACGCATGAAACACAAAGTCCATCTCTGATTCAAGGAGCACAGAGTCCATGTCAGAAACATGAAACACAGAGACCATCTCTGATACATGAAACACAGAGTCCATCTCCGATACAAGAAGCACAGAGTTCCTCTCTGATACATGAAACAGAGTCCATCTCTGATGCAAGAAGCACTGAGTAACTCTCAGATACATGAAACACAGAGTCCATCTCTCTGATACATGAAACACAGAGTCCATCTCTCTGATACATGAAGTACAGAGTCCATCTCAGATACATGAAACACAGAGTCCATCTCTAATACATGAAACACAGAGTCCATCTCTCTGATACATGAAGTACAGAGTCCATCTCAGATACATGAAACACAGTGTCCATCTCTAATACATGAAAGACAGAGACCATCTCTGATACATTAAACGCAGGGCCCATCTCTGATACATGAAACACAGAGTCCATCTCTGATACAAGAAGCACAGAGTCCATCTCTGATACAAGAAGCACAGAGTCCATCTCTGATACATGAAACGCAGAGCCCATCTCTGATACATGAAACACTGAGTCCATCTCTGATACAAGAAGCACAGAGTCCCTCTCTGATACGTTAAACACTGACTCCATCTCTGATACATGAAACACACAGTCCATCTCTGACACATGAAACACAAAGTGTCCATCACTGATACATGAAACACAGAGTCCATCTCTGAAACATGAAACACTGAATCCATCTGTGACACATGAAACACAAAGTGTCCATCACTGATACATGAAACACAGAGTCCATCTCTGATACAAGAAGCACTGAGTTCCTCTCTGATACATGAAACACAGAATCCGTCACTGATACATGAAACACAGAGTCCATCTCTGATTCATGAAACACAGAATCCATCTCCAATACATGAAAGACAGAGTCCATCTCTGATACATTAAACACAGAGCCCAGCTCTGATATAAGAAGCACAGTGTCCATCTCTGATACATGAAACACAGAGTCCATCACTGATACATGAAACACAGAGTCCATCTCTGACACATGAAACACAAAGTCCATCACTGATACATGAAACACAGAGTCCTTCTCTGACACATGAAACACAAAGTCCATCTCTGATTCAAGGAGCACAGAGTCCATGTCAGAAACATGAAACACAGAGTCGATCTCTGATAAAAGAAGCACAGAGTCCATCTCTGTTACATGAAACACAGAGTCCATCTCTGATAAATGAAACACAGAGTTCATCTCTGATACAAGAAGCACACAGTTCATCTCTGTTTCGTGAAACACAGAGTCCATCTCTGATAAATGAAACACAGAGTCCATCTCTGACACATGAAACGCAGAGTCCATCTCTGATAATGAAACACAGAATCCATCTCTGATACAAGAAGCACAGAGTCCATCTCTGACACGTGAAACACAACGAGTCCATCTCTGATACATGAAACGCAGAGTCCATCTCTGATAATGAAACACAGAATCCTTCTCTGATACAAGAAGCACAGAGTCCATCTCTGACACGTGAAACACAACGAGTCCATCTCTGATACAAGAAGCACAGAGTCCATCTCTGACACGTGAAACACAACGAGTCCATCTCTGATACAAGAAGCACAGAGTCCATCTCTGATACATGAAAGACAGTGTCCATCTCTGATACATGAAACGCAGAGCCCATCTCTGATACATGAAAGACACAGGCCATCTCTGATACGTGAAACACACAGTCCATCACTGACACATGAAACACTGAGTCCATCTCTGATAATGAAACACAGAATCCATCTCTGATACGTGAAACACAAAGAGTCCATCTCTGATACAAGAAGCACAGAGTCCATCTCTGACACGTGAAACACAACGAGTCCATCTCTGATACAAGAAGCACAGAGTCCAACTCTGATACATGAAACGCAGAGCCCATCTCTGATATATGAAAGACACAGGCCATCTCTGATACGTGAAACACACAGTCCATCACTGAGACATGAAACACTGAGTCCATCTCTGATAATGAAACACAGAATCCATCTCTGATACGTGAAACACAAAGAGTCCATCTCTGATACAAGAAGCACAGAGTCCATCTCTGATAATAAAACACAGAGTCCATCTCTGTTTCGTGAAACACAGAGTCCATCTCTGATAAATGAAACACAGAGTCCATCTCTGATACAAGAAGCACTGAGTTCCTCTCTGATACATGAAACACAGAGTCCATCTCTGATACATGAAACACGGAGTCGATCTCTGATAAAAGAAGCACAGAGTCCATCTCTGTTTCATGAAACACAGAGTCCATCTCTGATAGATGAAACACAGAATCCATCACTGATACGTGAAACACTGAGTCCATCTGTGACACATGAAACACAAAGTGTCCATCACTGATACATGAAACACTGAGTCCATCTCTGAAACATGAAAGACAGAGTCCATCTCTGATACATGAAACACAGAATCCGTCACTGATACATGAAACACAGAGTCCATCTCTGATTCATGAAACACAGAATCCATCTCCAATACATGAAAGACAGAGTCCATCTCTGATACATTAAACACAGAGCCCAGCTCTGATATAAGAAGCACAGTGTCCATCTCTGATACATGAAACACAGAGTCCATCTCTGATGCTTGAAACACAGAATCCATCACTGATATGTGAAACACTGAGTCCATCTCTGACACATGAAACACAAAGTGTCCATCACTGATACATGAAACACAGAATCCATCTCTGATACGTGAAACACAAAGAGTCCATCTCTAATACATGAAACACAGAGGCCATCTCTGATACATCAAACATGGAGTCCATGTCAGATGCATGAAGCAAAGAGCCCATCTCTGACGCATGAAACACAAAGTCTATCTCTGATTCAAGGAGCACAGAGTCCATGTCAGAAACATGAAACACAGAGACCAACTCTGATCCATGAAACACAGAGACCATCTCTGATACATGAAACACAGAGTCCATCTCCGATACAAGAAGCACAGAGTTCCTCTCTGATACATGAAACAGAGTCCATCTCTGATGCAAGAAGCACAGAGTTCCTCTCTGATACATGAAACACTGAGTCCATTTCTGATACATGAAACACAGAGTCCATCTCTGATACATGAAACACAGTGTCCATGTCAGATGCATGAAACACAGAGTCTATCACTGATACGTGAAACACTGAGTCCATCTGTGAAACATGAAAGACAGAGTCCATCTCTGATACATGATACGCAGAGTCCATCACTGACACATGAAACACTGAGTCCATCTCTCATAATGAAACACAGAGTCCATCTCTGATACATGAAACACACAGTCCATCACTGACACATGAAACACTGAGTCCATCTCTGATAATGAAACACAGAGTCCATGTCAGATGCATGAAACACAGAGTCCATCACTGATACATGAAACACAGAGTCCTTCTCTGACACATGAAACACAAAGTCCATCTCTGATTCAAGGAGCACAGAGCCCATGTCAGAAACATGAAACACAGAGACCATCTCTGATACATGAAACACAGAGTCGATCTCTGATAAAAGAAGCACAGAGTCCGTCTCTGATAAATGAAACACAGAGTCCATTTCTGATCCAAGAAGCACAGAGTCCATCTCTGATACATGAAACACAGAATCCATCTCTGATACAAGAAGCACAGAGTCCATCTCTGATACATGAAACACAGAATCCATCTCTGATACAAGAAGCACAGAGTCCATCTCTGATACATGAAACACAGAGACCATCTCTGGTACATGAAACACAGAATCCATCTCTGATACAAGAAGCACAGAGTCCATCTCTGATACATGAAACACAGAGACCATCTCTGATACATGAAACACAGAGACCATCTCTGGTACATGAAACACAGAGACCATCTCTGACACATGAAACACAAAGTCCACCTCTGATTCAAGGAGCACACAGTCCATGTCAGAAACATGAAACACAGAGACCATCTCTGATACATGAAACACAGAGTCGATCTCTGTTAAAAGAAGCACAGAGTCCATCTCTGTTGCATGAAATACAGAATCCATCTCTGATACAAGAAGCACGGAATTCATCTCTGTTTCGTGAAACACAGAGTCCATCTCTGATAAATTAAACACAGAGTCCATGTATGATACATGAACAACAGAGTCCATCTCTGACAATGAAACACAGAGTCCATCTCTGATACGTGAAACACAGAATCCATCTCTGATATGTGTAACACTGAGTCCAGCTCTGAAACAAGAAGCTCAGAGTCCCTCTCTGATACGTTAAACACTGAGTCCATCTCTGATACATGAAACACAGAGTCCATCTCTGATACATGAAACACAGAATCCATCACTGATATGTGAAACACTGAGTCCATCTCTGATACATGAAACACAGAGTCCATCTCTGATACATGAAACACAGAATCCATCACTGATATGTGAAACACTGAGTCCATCTCTGATACATGAAACACAGAGCCCATCTCTGATACATGAAACACAGAGTCCATCTCTGATACATGAAACACAGAATCCATCACTGATATGTGAAACACTGAGTCCATCTCTGACACATGAAACACAAAGTGTCCATCACTGATACATGAAACACAGAGTCCATCTCTGATACATCAAACATAGAGTCCATGTCAGATGCATGAAGAAAAGAGTCCATCTCTGACGCATGAAACACAAAGTCCATCTCTGATTCAAGGAGCACAGAGTCCATGTCAGAAACATGAAACACAGAGACCATCTCTGATACATGAAACACAGAGTCGATCTCTGATACATGAAACACAGAGTCCATCTCCGATACAAGAAGCACAGAGTTCATCTCTGATGCAAGAAGCACTGAGTAACTCTCAGATACATGAAACACAGAGTCCATCTCTCTGATACATGAAACACAGAGTCCATCTCTAATACATGAAACACAGAGTCCATCTCTGATACATCAAACATAGAGTCCAACTCTGATACATGAAACACAGTGTCCATCTCTAATACATCAAAGACAGAGACCATCTCTGATACATTAAACGCAGGGCCCATCTCTGATACATGAAACAGAGAGTCCATCTCTCTGATACATGAAACACAGAGTCCATCTCTGATACATGAAACACAGAGTCCATCCCTTATAAATGAAAAACAGAGTCCATCACTGAAACATGTACCACAGATCCCATCTCTGATTCATGCAACGCAGTGTCCATCTCAGACATATGAAAGACAGAGTCTATTTCTGACACATGAAACACAGAATCCATCTCTGATAAAAGAAGCACAGAGTCCATCTCTGATACAAGAAGCACAGAGTCCATCTCTGATACATGAAACGCAGAGCCCATCTCTGATACATGAAACACTGCGTCCATCTCTGATACAAGAAGCACAGAGTCCCTCTCTGATACGTTAAACACTGAGTCCATCTCTGATACATGAAACACTGAGTCCATCTCTGAAACATGAAACACAGAGTCCATCTCTGATACATGAAACACACAGTCCATCTCTGACACATGAAACACAAAGTGTCCATCACTGAAAGATGAAACACAGAGTCCATCTCTGAAAGAAGAAACACTGAGTCCATCTGTGACACATGAAACACAAAGTGTCCATCACTGATACATGAAACACAGAGTCCATCTCTGATACAAGAAGCACTGAGTTCCTCCCTGATACATGAAACACAGAATCCATCACTGATACATGAAACACAGAGTCCATCTCTGATTCATGAAACACAGAATCCATCTCCAATACATGAAAGACAGAGTCCATCTCTGATACATTAAACACAGAGCCCAGCTCTGATATAAGAAGCACAGTGTCCATCTCTGATACATGAAACACAGAGTCCATCTCTGATACATGAAACACAGAGTCCATCACTGATACACGAAACACTGAGTCCATCTCTGATACATGAAACACAGAGTCCATATCAGATGCATGAAACACAGAGTCCATCACTGATACATGAAACACAGAGTCCTTCTCTGACACATGAAACACAAAGTCCATCTCTGATTCAAGGAGCACAGAGTCCATGTCAGAAACATGAAACACAGAGACCATCTCTGATACATGAAACACAGAGTCCATCTCTGATACATGAAACACAGAGTCGATCTCTGATAAAAGAAGCACAGAGTCCATCTCTGTTACATGAAACACAGAGTCCATCTCTGATAAATGAAACACAGAGTTCATCTCTGATACAAGAAGCACAGAGTTCATCTCTGTTTCGTGAAACACAGAGTCCATCTCTGATACAAGAAGCACAGAGTCCATCTCTGACACGTGAAACACAACGAGTCCATCTCTGATACATGAAACGCAGAGTCCATCTCAGATAATGAAACACAGAATCCATCTCTGATACAAGAAGCGCAGAGTCCATCTCTGACACGTGAAACACAACGAGTCCATCTCTGATACATGAAACGCAGAGTCCATCTCTGATAATGAAACACAGAATCCTTCTCTGATACAAGAAGCACAGAGTCCATCTCTGACACGTGAAACACAACGAGTCCATCTCTGATACAAGAAGCACAGAGTCCATCTCTGACACGTGAAACACAACGAGTCCATCTCTGATACAAGAAGCACAGAGTCCATCTCTGAGACATGAAAGACAGTGTCCATCTCTGATACATGAAACGCAGAGCCCATCTCTGATACATGAAAGACACAGGCCATCTCTGATACGTGAAACACACAGTCCATCACTGACACATGAAACACTGAGTCCATCTCTGATAATGAAACACAGAATCCATCTCTGATACGTGAAACACAAAGAGTCCATCTCTGATACAAGAAGCACAGAGTCCATCTCTGATAATAAAACACAGAGTCCATCTCTGTTTCGTGAAACACAGAGTCCATCTCTGATAAATGAAACACAGAGTCCATCTCTGATACAAGAAGCACTGAGTTCCTCTCTGATACATGAAACACAGAGTCCATCTCTGATACATGAAACACAGAGTCCATCTCTGATACATGAAACACGGAGTCGATCTCTGATAAAAGAAGCACAGAGTCCATCTCTGTTTCATGAAACACAGAGTCCATCTCTGATAGATGAAACACAGAATCCATCACTGATACGTGAAACACTGAGTCCATCTGTGACACATGAAACACAAAGTGTCCATCACTGATACATGAAACACTGAGTCCATCTCTGAAACATGAAAGACAGAGTCCATCCCTGATACGTGAAACACACAGTCCATCACTGACACATGAAACACTGAGTCCATCTCTGATAATGAAACACAGAATCCATCTCTGATACGTGAAACACAAAGAGTCCATCTCTGATACAAGAAGCACAGAGTCCATCTCTGACACGTGAAACACTGAGTCCATCTGTGACACATGAAACACAAAGTGTCCATCACTGATACATGAAACACTGAGTCCATCTCTGAAACATGAAAGACAGAGTCCATCCCTGATACGTGAAACACACAGTCCATCACTGACACATGAAACACTGAGTCCATCTCTGATAATGAAACACAGAATCCATCTCTGATACGTGAAACACAAAGAGTCCATCTCTGATACAAGAAGCACAGAGTCCATCTCTGACACGTGAAACACACAGAGTCCATCTCTGATACAAGAAGCACAGAGTCCATCTCTGATACATGAAACACAGAGTCCATCTCTGATACATGATACGCAGAGTCGATCTTTGATACAAGAAGCAGCGAGTCCATCTCTGATGCATGAAACGCAGAGCCCATCTCTGATACATGAAACACAGATTCCATCTCTGATGCGTGAAACACACAGTCCATCTCTGACACATGAAACACAGAGTCCATCTCTGAGACATGAAACACAGAGTCCATCTCTGATACATGAAACACAGAGTCCATCTCTGATACATGAAACACAGAGTCTATCTCTGATACATGAAACACAGAGACCATCACTGATACATGAAACACAAAGTCCATCTCTGATCATGAAACACTGAGTCCATGTCAGAAACATGAAACACAGAGTCGATCTCTGATACATGAAACACAGAGTCGATCTCTGATAAAAGAAGCACAGAGTCCATCTCTGTTTCGTGAAACACTGAGTCCGTCTCTGAAACATGAAACACAGAGTCCATCTCTGATACAAGAAAAACAGAGTTCATCACTGACACATGAAACACTGAGTCCGTCTCTGAAACATGAAACACACAGTCCATCTCTGACACATGAAACACAAAGTGTCCATCACTGATACATGAAACACAGAGTCCATCTCTGATAATGAAACACAGAGTCCATCTCTGATAATGAAACACAGAGTCCATCTCTGATACATGAAACACAAAGAGTCCATCTCTGATACAAGAAACACAGAGTCCATCACTGATACATGAAAAACAGAGTCCATCTCTGATTCAAGGAGCACAGAGTCCATGTCAGAAACATGAAACACAGAGACCATCTCTGATACATGAAACACAGAGTCGATCTCTGTTAAAAGAAGCACAGAGTCCATCTCTGATACGTGAAACACACAGTCCATCTCTGATACGTGAAACACAAAGAGTCCATCTCTGATACAAGAAGCACAGAGTCCAGCTCTGTTACATGAAACACAAAGAGTCCATCTCTGATACAAGAAGCACAGAGTCCATCTCTGATACGTGAAACACAAAGAGTCGATCTCTGATACAAGAAGCAGCGAGTCCATCTCTGATACGTGAAACACAGAGTTCATCACTGACACATGAAACACTGAGTCCATCTGTGACACATGAAACACAGAATCCATCTCTGATACAAGAAGCACAGAGTCCATCTCTGATACGTGAAACACAGAGTCCATCTCTGATAAGTGAAACACAGAGTTCATCACCGACACATGAAACACTGAGTCCATCTGTGACACATGAAACACAGAATCCATCTCTGACACATGAAACACAGAATCCATCTCTGATACATGAAGAACAGAGTCCATCTCTGATAATGAAACACAGAGTCCATCTCTGATACGTGAAACAGTAAGTCCATCTCAGATACGTGAAACACTGAGTCCATCTGACACATGAATCACTGAGTACATCTCTGTTACATGAAACACTGAGTCCATCTCTGATACATGAAACACTGAGTCCATCTCTGATACATGAAACACAGAATCCATCTCTGATACGTTAAACACAGAGTCCATCTCTGATACATGAAACACTGAGTCCATCTCTGATAATGAAACACAGAGTCCATCTCTGATACATGAAACACAGAGTCCAACTCTGATACATGAAACACAGAGTCCATCTCTGATAATGAAACACAGAGTCCATCTCTGATACATGAAACACAGAGTCCATCTCTGATACATGAAACACAGAGTCCATCTCTGTTTCGTGAAACACAGAGTCCATCTCTGATAAATGAAACACAGAGTCCATCTCTGATACAAGAAGCACTGAGTTCCTCTCTGATACATGAAACACAGAGTCCATCTCTGATACATGAAACACAGAGTCCATCTCTGATACATGAAACACGGAGTCGATCTCTGATAAAAGAAGCACAGAGTCCATCTCTGTTTCATGAAACACAGAGTCCATCTCTGATAGATGAAACACAGAATCCATCACTGATACGTGAAACACTGAGTCCATCTGTGACACATGAAACACAAAGTGTCCATCACTGATACATGAAACACTGAGTCCATCTCTGAAACATGAAACACAAAGTGTCCATCACTGATACATGAAACACAGAGTCCATCTCTGATAATGAAACACAGAATCCATCTCTGATACATGAAACACAAAGAGTCCATCACTGATACATGAAACACAGAGTCCATGTCTGATACATGAAACACAGAGTCCGTCTCTGATACATGAAAAACAGAGTCCATCTCTGATTCAAGGAGCACAGAGTCCATGTCAGAAACATGAAACACAGAGACCATCTCTGATACATGAAACACAGAGTCGATCTCTGTTAAAAGAAGCACAGAGTCCATCTCTGATACGTGAAACACACAGTCCATCTCTGATACGTGAAACACAAAGAGTCCATCTCTGATACAAGAAGCACAGAGTCCATCTCTGTTACATGAAACACAAAGAGTCCATCTCTGATACAAGAAGCACAGAGTCCATCTCTGACACGTGAAACACACAGAGTCCATCTCTGATACAAGAAGCACAGAGTCCATCTCTGATACATGAAACACAGAGTTCATCACTGACACATGAAACACAGAGTCCATCTCTGATCCATGAAACACAGAGTCCATCTCTGATACATGAAACACAAATTCCATCTCTGATACATGAAACACAGAGTCCATCACTGATACATGAAACACAGAGTCCATCTCTGAAACATGAAACACAAAGTGTCCATCACTGATACATGAAACACAGAGTCCATCTCTGATACGTGAAACACAATGAGTCCATCTCTGATACAAGTAGCACAGAGTCCATCTCTTAGAATAAAACACAGAGTCCTGCTCTGATATAAGAAGCACAGAGTCCATCTCTGACACACGAAACACTGAGTCCATCTCTGACACATGAAACACAGAGACCATCTCTGAAAAATGAAACACAGAGTCCATCTCTGATACATGAAACACAGAGTCCATCTCTGATACATGAAACACAGAGTCCATCTCTGTTTTGTGAAACACAGAGTCCATCTCTGAAAAATGAAACACAGAATCCATCTCTGATACATGAAATACTGAGTCCATCTCTGATACGTGAAACACAGAGTCGATCTCTGATACATGAAACACAGAGTCGATCTCTGATAAAAGAAGCACAGAGTCCATCTCTGTTTCGTGAAACACTGAGTCCGTCTCTGAAACATGAAACACAGAGTCCATCTCTGATACATGAAACACAAAGAGTCCATCTCTGATACAAGAAAAACAGAGTTCATCACTGACACATGAAACATTGAGTCCGTCTCTGAAACATGAAACACACAGTCCATCTCTGACACATGAAACACAAAGTGTCCATCACTGATACATGAAACACAGAGTCCATCTCTGATAATGAAACACAGAATCCATCTCTGATACATGAAACACAAAGAGTCCATCTCTGATACAAGAAGCAGCGAGTCCATCTCTGATACATGAAACACAGAGTTCATCACTGACACATGAAACACTGAGTCCATCTGTGACACATGAAACACAGAATCCATCTCTGATACAAGAAGCACAGAGTCCATCTCTGATACGTGAAACACTGAGTCCATCTGTGACACATGAAACACAGAATCCATCTCTGACACATGAAACACAGAATCCATCTCTGATACATGAAGAACAGAGTCCATCTCTGATAATGAAACACAGAGTCCATCTCTGATACGTGAAACAGTAAGTCCATCTCAGATACGTTAAACACTGAGTCCATCTGACACATGAATCACTGAGTACATCTCTGTTACATGAAACACTGAGTCCATCTCTGATACATGAAACACTGAGTCCATCTCTGATACATGAAACACTGAGTCCATCTCTGATACATGAAACACAGAATCCATCTCTGATACGTTAAACACAGAGTCCATCTCTGATACATGAAACACAGAATCCATCTCTGATACGTTAAACACAGAGTCCATCTCTGATACATGAAACACAGAATCCATCTCTGATACGTTAAACACAGAGTCCATCTCTGATACAAGAAACACAGAGTTCATCACTGACACATGAAACACAGAGTCCATGTCTGATACATGAAACACAGAGACCGTCTCTGATACATGAAAAACAGAGTCCATCTCTGATTCAAGGAGCACAGAGTCCATGTCAGAAACATGAAACACAGAGACCATCTCTGATACATGAAACACAGAGTCGATCTCTGTTAAAAGAAGCACAGAGTCCATCTCTGATACGTGAAACACACAGTCCATCTCTGATACGTGAAACACAAAGAGTCCATCTCTGATACAAGAAGCACAGAGTCCATCTCTGTTACATGAAACACAAAGAGTCCATCTCTGATACAAGAAGCAGCGAGTCCATCTCTGACACGTTAAAACACACAGAGTCCATCTCTGATACAAGAAGCACAGAGTCCATCTCTGATACGTGAAACACAGAGTCCATCTCTGATACATGATACGCAGAGTCGATCTTTGATACAAGAAGCAGCGAGTCCATCTCTGATACATGAAACGCAGAGCCCATCTCTGATACATGAAACACAGATTCCATCTCTGATGTGTGAAACACAGAGTTCATCACTGACACATGAAACACTGAGTCCATCTCTGACACATGAAACACAAAGTGTCCATCACTGACACATGAAACACAGAGTCCATCTCTGATACATGAAACACAAAGTGTCCATCTCTGATACATGAAACACTGAGTCCATCTCTGATACGTGAAACACACAGTCCATCTCTGACACATGAAACACAAAGTGTCCATCACTGATACATGAAACACAGAGTCCATCTCTGATCATGAAACACAGAATCCATCTCTGATAATGAAATACAGAGTCCATCTCTAATACATGAAAGACAGAGTCCATCTCTGATACATGAAACACAGAGACCATCACTGATACATGAAACACAAATTCCATGTCTGATACATGAAACACAGAGTCCATCTCTGATACATGAAACACAGAGTCCATCTCTGAAACATGAAACACAAAGTGTCCATCACTGATACATGAAACACAGAGTCCATCTCTGATACAAGTAGCACAGAGTCCATCTCTTAGAATAAAACACAGAGTCCTGCTCTGATATAAGAAGCACAGAGTCCATCTCTGACACACGAAACACTGAGTCCATCTCTGACACATGAAACACAGAGACCATCTCTGAAAAATGAAACACAGAGTCCATCTCTGACACATGAAACACAGAGACCATCTCTGAAAAATGAAATACAGAGTCCATCTCTGACACATGAAACACAGAGTCCATCTCTGAAAAATGAAACACAGAGTCCATCTCTGATACATGAAACACAGAGTCCATCTCTGATACATGAAACACAGAGTCCATCTCTGTTTTGTGAAACACAGAGTCCATCTCTGAAAAATGAAACACAGAATCCATCTCTGATACATGAAATACTGAGTCCATCTCTGATACGTGAAACACAGAGTCGATCTCTGATACATGAAACACAGAGTCGATCTCTGATAAAAGAAGCACAGAGTCCATCTCTGTTTCGTGAAACACTGAGTCCGTCTCTGAAACATGAAACACAGAGTCCATCTCTGACACATGAAACACAAAGAGTCCATCTCTGATACAAGAAAAACAGAGTTCATCACTGACACATGAAACATTGAGTCCGTCTCTGAAACATGAAACACAAAGTGTCCATCACTGATACATGAAACACAGAGTCCATCTCTGATAATGAAACACAGAATCCATCTCTGATACATGAAACACAAAGAGTCCATCTCTGATACAAGAAACACAGAGTTCATCACTGACACATGAAACACAGAGTCGATGTCTGATACATGAAACACAGAGACCATCACTGATACATGAAACACAGAGTCCATGTCTGATACATGAAACACAGAGTCCGTCTCTGATACATGAAAAACAGAGTCCATCTCTGATTCAAGGAGCACAGAGTCCATGTCAGAAACATGAAACACAGAGACCATCTCTGATACATGAAACACAGAGTCGATCTCTGTTAAAAGAAGCACAGAGTCCATCTCTGATACGTGAAACACACAGTCCATCTCTGATACGTGAAACACAGAGAGTCCATCTCTGATACAAGAAGCACAGAGTCCATCTCTGTTACATGAAACACAAAGAGTCCATCTCTGATACAAGAAGCAGCGAGTCCATCTCTGATACGTGAAACACAGAGTTCATCACTGACACATGAAACACTGAGTCCATCTGTGACACATGAAACACAGAATCCATCTCTGATACAAGAAGCACAGAGTCCATCTCTGATACATGAAACACAGTGTCCATCTTTGATAAGTGAAACACAGAGTTCATCACCGACACATGAAACACTGAGTCCATCTGTGACACATGAAACACAGAATCCATCTCTGACACATGAAACACAGAATCCATCTCTGATACATGAAGAACAGAGTCCATCTCTGATACGTGAAACAGTAAGTCCATCTCAGATACGTGAAACACTGAGTCCATCTGACACATGAATCACTGAGTACATCTCTGATACATGAAACACAGAATCCATCTCTGATACGTTAAACACAGAGTCCATCTCTGATACATGAAACACAAGGAGTCCATCTCTGATACATGAAACACAGAGTCCATCTCTGAAACATGAAACACAAAGTGTCCATCTCTGATACGTGAAACACAGAGTCGATCTCTGATACATGAAACACAGAGTCAATCTCTGATAAAAGAAGCACAGAGTCCATCTCTGTTTCGTGAAACACAAGGAGTCCATCTCTGATACATGAAACACAGAGTCCATCTCTGAAACATGAAACACAAAGTGTCCATCACTGATACATGAAACACTGAGTCCATCTCTGATACATGAAACACTGAGTCCATCTCTGATACATGAAACACAGAATCCATCTCTGATACGTTAAACACAGAGTCCATCTCTGATACATGAAACACAAGGAGTCCATCTCTGATACATGAAACACAGAGTCCATCTCTGAAACATGAAACACAAAGTGTCCATCTCTGATACGTGAAACACAGAGTCGATCTCTGATACATGAAACACAGAGTCAATCTCTGATAAAAGAAGCACAGAGTCCATCTCTGTTTCGTGAAACACAAGGAGTCCATCTCTGATACATGAAACACAGAGTCCATCTCTGAAACATGAAACACAAAGTGTCCATCACTGATACATGAAACACAGAGTCCATCTCTGAAACATGAAACACAAAGTGTCCATCACTGATACATGAAACACAAATTCCATCTCTGATACATGAAACACAGAGTCCATCTCTGATAATGAAACACAGAGTCCATCTCTGATACGTGAAACACAATGAGTCCATCTCTGATACAAGTAGCACAGAGTCCATCTCTTAGAATAAAACACAGAGTCCTGCTCTGATATAAGAAGCACAGAGTCCATCTCTGACACACGAAACACTGAGTCCATCTCTGACACATGAAACACAGAGACCATCTCTGAAAAATGAAACACAGAGTCCATCTCTGATACATGAAACACAGAGTCCATCTCTGAAAAATGAAACACAGAATCCATCTCTGATACATGAAATACTGAGTCCATCTCTGATACGTGAAACACAGAGTCGATCTCTGATACATGAAACACAGAGTCAATCTCTGATAAAAGAAGCACAGAGTCCATCTCTGTTTCGTGAAACACTGAGTCCGTCTCTGAAACATGAAACACAGAGTCCATCTCTGACACATGAAACACAAAGAGTCCATCTCTGATACAAGAAAAACAGAGTTCATCACTGACACATGAAACATTGAGTCCGTCTCTGAAACATGAAACACACAGTCCATCTCTGACACATGAAACACAAAGTGTCCATCACTGATACATGAAACACAGAGTCCATCTCTGATAATGAAACACAGAATCCATCTCTGATACATGAAACACAAAGAGTCCATCTCTGATAGAAGAAACACAGAGTTAATCACTGACACATGAAACACAGAGTCCATGTCTGATACATGAAACACAGAGACCATCACTGATACATGAAACACAGAGTCCGTCTCTGATACATGAAAAACAGAGTCCATCTCTGATTCAAGGAGCACAGAGTCCATGTCAGAAACGTGAAACACAGAGACCATCTCTGATACATGAAACACAGAGTCGATCTCTGTTAAAAGAAGCACAGAGTCCATCTCTGATACGTGAAACACACAGTCCATCTCTGATACGTGAAACACAAAGAGTCCATCTCTGATACAAGAAGCACAGAGTCCATCTCTGTTACATGAAACACAAAGAGTCCATCTCTGATACAAGAAGCACAGAGTCCATCTCTGATACGTGAAACACAAAGAGTCGATCTCTGATACAAGAAGCAGCGAGTCCATCTCTGATACGTGAAACACAGAGTTCATCACTGACACATGAAACACTGAGTCCATCTGTGACACATGAAACACAGAATCCATCTCTGATACAAGAAGCACAGAGTCCATCTCTGATACGTGAAACACAGAGTCCATCTTTGATAAGTGAAACACAGAGTTCATCACCGACACATGAAACACTGAGTCCATCTGTGACACATGAAACACAGAATCCATCTCTGACACATGAAACACAGAATCCATCTCTGATACATGAAGAACAGAGTCCATCTCTGATAATGAAACACAAAGAGTCCATCTCTGATACAAGAAGCACAGAGTCCATCTCTGATACATGAAACACAAAGAGTCGATCTCTGATACAAGAAGCAGCGAGTCCATCTCTGATACGTGAAACACAGAGTTCATCACTGACACATGAAACACTGAGTCCATCTGTGACACATGAAACACAGAATCCATCTCTGATACAAGAAGCACAGAGTCCATCTCTGATACGTGAAACACAGAGTCCATCTTTGATAAGTGAAACACAGAGTTCATCACCGACACATGAAACACTGAGTCCATCTGTGACACATGAAACACAGAATCCATCTCTGACACATGAAACACAGAATCCATCTCTGATACATGAAGAACAGAGTCCATCTCTGATAATGAAACACAGAGTCCATCTCTGATACGTGAAACAGTAAGTCCATCTCAGATACGTGAAACACTGAGTCCATCTGACACATGAATCACTGAGTACATCTCTGTTACATGAAACACTGAGTCCATCTCTGATACATGAAACACTGAGTCCATCTCTGATACATGAAACACAGAGTCCATCTCTGATACATGAAACACTGAGTCCATCTCTGATACATGAAACACAGAATCCATCTCGGATACGTTAAACACAGAGTCCATCTCTGATACATGAAACACTGAGTCCATCTCTGATAATGAAACACAGAGTCCATCTCTGATACATGAAACACAGAGTCCAACTCTGATACATGAAACACAGAGTCCATCTCTGATAATGAAACACAGAGTCCATCTCTGATACATGAAACACAAAGAGTCCATCTCTGAGACAAGAAGCACAGAGTCCATCTCTGATAATAAAACACAGAGTCCATCTCTGATAATGAAACACAGAATCCATCTCTGATACGTGAAACATAAAAAGTCCATCTCTGATACAAGAAGCACAGAGTCCATCTCTGAAACATGAAACACAGAGTCCATCTCTGATACGTTAAACACAGAGTCCATCTCTGAAACATGAAACACAGAGTCCATCTCTGAAACATGAAACACAGAGTCCATCTCTGATACATGAAACACAGAGTCCATCTCTGATACATGAAACACAGAGTCCATCTCTGACACATGAAACACAGAGTCCATCTCTGACACATGAAACACAGAGTCCATCTCTGATACATGAAACACAGAGTCGATCTTTGATACTTGAAACACAAAGAGTCCATCTCTGATACATGAAAAGCAGAGCCCATCACTGATACATGAAACACTGAGTCCATCACTGATACATGAAACACAGAATCCATCTCTGATACGTGAAACACAAAGAGTCCATCTCTGAGACAAGAAGCACAGAGTCCATCTCTGATAATAAAACACAGAGTCCATCTCTGATCATGAAACACAGAATCCATCTCTGATACGTGAAACATAAAGAGTCCATCTCTGATACAAGAAGCACAGAGTCCATCTCTGAAACATGAAACACAGAGTCCATCTCTGACACATGAAACACAGAGTCCATCTCTGATACATGAAACACAGAGTCCATCTCTGATGCATGAAAAGCAGAGCCCATCTCTGATACATGAAAAACAGAGTCCATCTCTGATATGTGAAACACAGAGTTCATCACTGACACATGAAACACTGAGTCCATCTCTGATACATGAAACACAACGTGTCCATCACTGATACAAGAAGCACAGAGTCCTTCTCTGACACATGAAACACAAAGTCCATCTATGATTCAAGGAGCACAGAGTCCATGTCAGAAACATGAAACACAGAGTCCATCTCTGTTACATGCAACACAGAGTCCATCTCTGATACAAGAAGCACAGAGTCCATCTCTGATACGTGAAACACAAAATCCATCTCTGATACATGAAACACTGAGTCCATCTCAAATACGTGAAACACAGACTCCATCACTGATACGTGAAACACTGAGTCCATCTCTGATTCAAGGAGCACAGAGTCCATGTCAGAAACATGAAACACTGAGTCCATCTCTGATACATGAAACACAGAGTCCATCTCTGATACATGAAACACAGAGTCCATCTCTGATTCAAGGAGCACAGAGTCCATGTCAGAAACATGAAACACAGAGACCATCTCTGATACATGAAACACAGAGTCCATCTCTGATTCAAGGAGCACAGAGTCCATGTCAGAAACATGAAACACAGAGACCATCTCTGATAAATGAAACACAGAGTCCATGTATGATACATGAAAAACAGAGTCCATCTCTGATACGTGAAACACAGAGTCCATCTCTGATACATGAAATACTGAGTACATGTCTGATACATGAAACACAGAGTCCATCTCTGATTCAAGGAGCACAGAGTCCATGTCAGAAACATGAAACACAGAGACCATCTCTGATAAATGAAACACAGAATCCATCTCTGATACGTGAAACACAAAGAGTCCATCTCTGATACAATAAGCACAGAGTCCATCTCTGACACATGAAAGAAAGAGTCCATCTCTGAACATGAAACACAGAATCCATCTCTGATACGTGAAACACAAAGAGTCCATCTCTGATACAATAAGCACAGAGTCCATCTCTGACACATGAAAGAAAGAGTCCATCTCTGATACATGAAACACAGAGTCCATCTCTGATACAAGAATCAGCGAGTCCATCTCTGATATTTGAAACGCAGAGCCCATCTCTGATACGTGAAACACAGAGTCCATCTCTGATACGTGAAATGCAGAGTTCATCACTGACACATGAAACACAAAGTCCATCTCTGATACATGAAACACTGAGTCCATCTCTGATACATGAAACACTGAGTCCATCTCTGATACATGAAACACAGAATCCATCACTGATACGTGAAACACTGAGTCCATCTCTGATACATGAAACACAGAATCCATCTCTGATACGTGAAACACACAGTCCATCTCTGAAACATGAAACGCAGAGTCCATCTCTGATACATGAAACACTGAGTCCATCTCTGATACATGAAACACAGAATCCATCTCTGATACGTGAAACACACAGTCCATCTCTGAAACATGAAACACAGAGTCCATCTCTGATACATGAAACACTGAGTCCATCTCTGATACATGAAACACAGAATCCATCTCTGATACGTGAAACACACAGTCCATCTCTGAAACATGAAACACAGAGTCCATCTCTGATACATGAAACACTGAGTCCATCTCTGAAACATGAAACACAGAGTCCATCTCTGATAATGAAACACAGAATCCATCTCTGATACGTGAAACACAAAAGAGTCCATCTCTGATACAAGAAGCACAGAGTCCATCTCTGATACATGAAAGACAGAGTCCATCTCTGATACATGAAACACAGAGTCCATCTCTGATACATGAAACGCAGAGCCCATCTCTGATACATGAAACACAGAGTCCATCTCTGATACGTGAAACACAGAGTCCATCTCTGATACGTGAAACACAGAGTCCATCTCTGATACGTGAAACACAGAGTCCATCTCTGATACGTGAAACACAGAGTCCATCTCTGATACGTGAAACGCAGAGTCCATCTCTGATACATGAAACGCAGAGCCCATCTCTGATACATGAAACACAGAGCCCATCTCTGATACATGAAACACAGAGCCCATCTCTGATACATGAAACACAGAGTCCATCTCTGATACATGAAACACAGAGCCCATCTCTGATACGTGAAACGCAGAGTCCATCTCTGATACATGAAACGCAGAGCCCATCTCTGATACATGAAACACAGAGTCTATCTCTGATACGTGAAACGCAGAGTTCATCTCTGATACATGAAACACTGAGTCCATCTGTGACACATGAAACACAGAATCCATCTCTGATGCATGAAACACAGAGTCCATCTCTGATACATGAAACACACAGTCCATCTCTGACACATGAAACACAAAGTGTCCATCACTGATACAAGAAGCACAGAGTTCCTCTTTGATAAGTGAAACACTGAGTCCATCACTGATGCATGAAACACAGAGTCAATCTCTGATAATGAAACACAGAATCCATCTCTGATACGTGAAACACAAAAGAGTCCATCTCTGATACAAGAAGCACAGAGTCCATCTCTGATACGTGAAACACAAAGAGTCCATCTCTGATACAAGAAGCACAGAGTCCATCTCTGACACATGAAAGACAGAGTCCATCTCTGATACATGATACGCAGAGTCGATCTCTGATACAAGAAGCAGCGAGTCCATCTCTGATACATGAAACACAGAGTCCATCTCTGATACGTGAAATGCAGAATTCATCACTGACACATGAAACACTGAGTCCATCTGTGACACATGAAACACAGAATCCATCTCTGATGCATGAAACACAGAGTCCATCTCTGATACGTTAAACACAGAGTCCATCTCTGATACATGAAACACAGAGTCCATCTCTGATACATGAAACACACAGTCCATCTCTGACACATGAAACACAAAGTGTCCATCACTGATACAAGAATCACAGAGTTCCTCTTTTATAAGTGAAACACTGAGTCCATCTCTGATACGTGAAACACAAAAGAGTCCATCACTGATACAAGAAGTACAGAGTCCATCTCTGATACATGAAACACAGAGTCCTTCTCTGACACATGAAACACAAAGTCCATCTCTGATTCAGGAGCACAGAGTCCATGTCAGAAACATGAAACACAGAGACCATCTCTGATACATGAAACACAGAGTCGATCTCTGTTAAAAGGAGCACAGAGTCCATCTCTGTTACATGAAACACAGAATCCATCTCTGATGCAAGAAGCACAGAGTTCTTCTCTGTTTCGTGAAAGACAGAGTCCATCTCTGATAAATGAAACACAGAGTCCATGTATGATACATGAAACACAAAGTCCATCTCTGATAATGAAACACAGAGTCCATCTCTGATACATGAAACACAAAGTCCATCTCTGATACATGAAACACTGAGTACATGTCTGATACATGAAACACAGAGTCCATCTCTGACACATGAAACACAAAGTGTCCATCACTGATACATGAAACACAGAGTCCATCTCTGATACGTGAAACACAAAGAGTCCATCTCTGATACAAGAAGCACAGAGTCCATCTCTGACACATGAAAGAAAGAGTCCATCTCTGATACATGATACGCAGAGTCGATCTCTGATACAAGAAGCAGCGAGTCCATCTCTGATACGTGAAACGCAGAGTCCATCTCTGATACATGAAACACAAAGTCCATCTCTGATACCTGAAACACTGAGTCCCTCTCTGATACATGAAACACAGAGTCCATCTCTGATACATGAAACACAGAATCCATCTCTGATACGTGAAACACAAAAGAGTCCATCTCTGATACAAGAAGCACTGAGTCCATCTCTGATACGTGAAACACTGAGTCCATCTCTGATACAAGAACCACAAAGTGTCCATCACTGATACATGAAACACTGAGTCCATCTCTGATAATGAAACACAGAATCCATCTCTGATACGTGAAACACAAAAGAGTCCATCTCTGATACAAGAAGCACAGAGTCCATCTCTGATACGTGAAACATAAAGAGTCCATCTCTGATACAAGAAGCACAGAGTCCATCTCTGATACATGAAAGACAGAGTCCATCTCTAATACATGATACGCAGAGTCGATCTCTGATACATGAAACGCAGAGCCCATCTATGATACATGAAACACAGAGTCCATCTCTGATACGTGAAACGCAGAGTCCATCTCTGATACATGAAAGACAGAGTCCATCTCTAATACATGATACGCAGAGTCGATCTCTGATACATGAAACGCAGAGCCCATCTCTGATACATGAAACACAGTGTCCATCTCTGATACATGAAACACAGAGTCCATCTCTGATACGTGAAACGCAGAGTTCATCACTGACACATGAAACACAGAGTCCATCTCTGATACATGAAACACACAGTCCATCTCTGACACATGAAACACAAAGTGTCCATCACTGATGCAAGAAGCACAGAGTTCCTCTTTGATAAGTGAAACACTGAGTCCATCTCTGATACATGAAACAAAGAGTCCATCTCTGATACATGAAAGACAGAGTCCATCTCTGACACATGAAAGACAGAGTCCATCTCTGATACAAGAAGCACAGAGTCCATCTCTGATACATGAAAGACAGAGTCCATCTCTGATACATGATACACAGAGTCGATATCTGATACAAGAAGCAGAGAGTCCATCTCTGATACGTGAAACACAGAGTCCATCTGTGACACATGAAACACAGAATCCATCTCTGATACAAGAAGTACAGAGTCCATCACTGATACAAGAAGTACAGAGTCCATCTCTGATACATGAAACAAAGAGTCCATCTCTGATACATGAAACGCAGACTCCATCTCTGATATATGAAACACAGAGTCCATCTCTGATACATGAAACACAGAGTCCATCTCTGATACATGAAACACAGAGTCCATCTCTGATACATGAAACACAGAGTCCATCTCTGATACAAGAAGCACTGAGTTCCTCTCTGATACATCAAACACAGAGTCCATCTCTGACACATGAAACACAAAGTGTCCATCACTGATACAAGAATCACAGAGTTCCTCTTTTATAAGTGAAACACTGAGTCCATCTCTGATACATGAAACACAGAGTCCATCTCTGATACATGAAACACAGAGTCCATCTCTGATACAAGAAGCAGCGAGTCCATCTCTGATGCATGAAACGCAGAGCCCATCTCTGATACATGAAACACTGAGTCCATCTGTGACACATGAAACACAGAATCCATCTCTGATGCATGAAACACAGAGTCCATCTCTGACACATGAAACACAAAGTGTCCATCACTGATACAAGAATCACAGAGTTCCTCTTTTATAAGTGAAACACTGAGTCCATCTCTGATACATGAAACACAGAGTCCATCACTGATACAAGAAGTACAGAGTCCATCTCTGATACATGAAACACAGAGTCCTTCTCTGACACATGAAACACAAAGTCCATCTCTGATTCAGGAGCACAGAGTCCATGTCAGAAACATGAAACACAGAGACCATCTCTGATACATGAAACACAGAGTCGATCTCTGATACAAGAAGCACAGAGTTCTTCTCTGTTTCGTGAAAGACAGAGTCCATCTCTGATACATGAAACACAGAGTCGATCTCTGTTAAAAGAAGCACAGAGACCATCTCTGATACATGAAAAACAGAGTCCATCTCTGATAATGAAACACAGAGTCCATCTCTGATACATGAAACACAAAGTCCATCTCTGATACATGAAACACTGAGTACATGTCTGATACATGAAACACAGAGTCCATCTCTGATACGTGAAACACACAGTCCATCTCTGACACATGAAACACAAAGTGTCCATCACTGATACATGAAACACAGAGTCCATCTCTGATACGTGAAACACAAAGAGTCCATCTCTGATACAAGAAGCACAGAGTCCATCTCTGACACATGAAAGAAAGAGTCCATCTCTGATACATGATACGCAGAGTCGATCTCTGATACAAGAAGCAGCGAGTCCATCTCTGATACGTGAAACGCAGAGTTCATCACTGACACATGAAACACAAAGTCCATCTCTGATACATGAAACACTGAGTCCATCTCTGATACATGAAACACAGAATCCATCACTGATACGTGAAACACTGAGTCCATCTCTGAAACATGAAACACAGAGTCCATCTCTGATACGTGAAACACACAGGCCATCTCTGACACATGAAACACAAAGTCCATCTCTGATACATGAAACACTGAGTCCATCACTGATACATAATCACAGAGTTCATCTCTGATAATGAAACACAGAATCCATCTCTGATACGTGAAACACAAAAGAGTCCATCTCTGATACAAGAAGCACAGAGTCCATCTCTGATACGTGAAACACAAAGAGTCCATCTCTGATACAAGAAGCACAGAGTCCATCTCTGATACATGAAAGACAGAGTCCATCTCTAATACATGATACGCAGAGTCGATCTCTGATACAAGAAGCAGCGAGTCCATCTCTAATACATGAAACGCAGAGCCCATCTATGATACATGAAACAGAGTCCATCTCTGATACGTGAAACGCAGAGTCCATCTCTGATACGTGAAACGCAGAGTCCATCTCTGATACATGAAACACAGAGTTCATCACTGACACATGGAACACAAAGTGTCCATCACTGATGCAAGAAGCACAGAGTTCCTCTTTGATAAGTGAAACACTGAGTCCATCTCTGATACATGAAACACAGAGTCCATCTCTGATAAATGAAACAAAGAGTCCATCTCTGATACATGAAAGACAGAGTCCATCTCTGACACATGAAAGACAGAGTCCATCTCTGATACAAGAAGCAGAGAGTCCATCTCTGATACATGAAACGCAGAGCCCATCTCTGATACGTGAAACACAGAGTCCATCTGTGACACATGAAACACAGAATCCATCTCTGATACAAGAAGTACAGAGTCCATCACTGATACAAGAAGTACAGAGTCCATCTCTGATACATGAAACAGAGAGTCCATCTCTGATACATGAAACGCAGACTCCATCTCTGATATATGAAACACAGAGTCCATCTCTGATACATGAAACACAGAGTCCATCTCTGATGCATGAAACACAGAGTCCATCTCTGATACATGAAACACAGAGTCCATCTCTGATACAAGAAGCACTGAGTTCCTCTCTGATACATCAAACACAGAGTCCATCTCTGATATATGAAACGCAGAGTCCATCTCTGATACATCAAACACAGAGTCCAAAATGAACAATCGAGCGAGCATCATCTGCCATTTGCGGAGGTGAGTTCCAAACTTCTCCCACCCTTTGAGTGTAGAAGTAACTTCACTCCTGAAAGTCCTGGCTCTAATTTTTAGGCTATGTCCCCTCGTCCTGGACTCCCCAACCAGTGGAAATAGTTTCTCTCTATCCACCCCTTCAGTTCTCCCTTCATATCTTGCAAACTTTGATCAAACCACCCCTTTATCTTCTAAATTCCAGGAAACACAGCCCTAGTTTGTGTAAAGTCTCTTCATAATTTAACCCTTGAAGTCCGGGTATCAATCTAGTAAACCTACGCTGCACTCCCTCCAAGGCCAATATGTCCTTCCGAAGGTGCGGTGCCCAGAACTGCTCACAGTGCTCCAGAAAGGACTCTCACCGATCCTTTTAGGTCCAAAGTGGATGACCTCACATGGCCCGACATTGAAATCCGTTTGCCACAGTTTTGGCCATTCACTGTTAATATATCTCTGTAATTTTATGTTTCCATCAAGAACATAAGAATTAGGAGCAGGAGTAGGCCATTCGGCCCCCCTTGAGCCTGCTCCGCCATTCAATCAGATCATGGCTGATCTTCGACCTCAACTCCACTTTCCCGTCTGATCCCCATATCCCTCGATTCCCCCAGAGTCCAAAAATCCATCGATCTCAGCCTTGAATATCCTCAATGACTGAGCGTCCACAGCCATCTGGGGTGGAGAATTCCAAAGATTCACCACCCTCTGAGTGAAGAAATTCCTCCTCATCTCAGTCTTGAATGTCCGACCCCTTATCCTGAGACTATGCCCCCTGGTTCTAGATTCTCCAGCCAGGGGGGAAACAGCCTCTCAGCATGTACCCTGTCAAGCCCCCTCAGAATCTGATATGTTTCAATGAGATCACCTCTCATTCTTTGAAACTCCAGAGAGTATCGGCCCATTCGACTCAATCTCTCCTCAGAGGACAACCCTCTCATCCCAGGAATCAATCTAGTGAACCTTCGTTGCACCGCCTCGAAGGCAAGTATATCCTTCCTCAGATCAGGAGACCAAAACTGTACGCAGTACTCCAGGTGAGGTCTCACCAAAGCCCTGTACAATTGCAGTAAGACTTCCTTACTCTTGTACTCCAACCCCCTTTGCAATAAAGGCCAACACACCATTTGCTTTCCCAATTGCTTGCTGTACCTGCAGGTTAACTTTCTATGTTTCTTGTACGAGGACACGCAAATCCCTCTGAACAACAACATTTAATAGTTTCTCACCATTTAAAAAATATTCTGTTTTTCTATTCTTCCTACCAAAGTGAATAACCTCACATCTCCCCACATTATACTCCATCTGCCAACTTCGCGCCCACTCACTCGATTTTCCCGGGGAAACTGCGGAAAATTGCGGAAATCCCGTTCCGGTTTGGAGGCCGTGTTTCCCACGGACGCACACGTGCGCCGGCAATGAAAGCCGGCAGGATGGGAGTTGAAGAGCCAAGTGGATCTCATTGGAGAACTTCAGGGACTTAACCTGTGACAGATTAGGTGGTGAGAGCAATTTCTAACTGATGTGGGCGGCTTCCCCACGGCTGCTGATTCACAGCTGGGGAAACGAGACCTGAAGGGCCGGATCAGGGAACAAGAAACGAAATAAATTCATTACAAAATCAGAGAAGGAAGTGAAAACACAAAATGAACCATCCTTTCCACCCTGCTCCGAAGTCCGATGTCTCCCTCTCCGATCTCCCTCTCTTCACTCCCCCCGATGTCTCCCTCTCCGATCTCCCTCTCTTCACTCCCCCCGATGTCTCCCTCTCCGATCTCCCTCTCTTCACTCCCTCCGATGTCTCCCTCTCCGATCTCCCTCTCTTCACTCCCCCCCCGATGTCTCCCTCTCCGATCTCCCTCTCTTCACTCCCCCCGATGTCTCCCTCTCCGATCTCCCTCTCTTCACTCCCCCCGATGTCTCCCTCTCTGATCTCCCTCTCTTCACTCCCTCCGATGTCTCCCTCTCCGATCTCCCTCTCTTCACTCCCCCTCCGATGTCTCCCTCTCCGATCTCCCTCTCTTCACTCCCCCCCCGATGTCTCCCTCTCCGATCTCCCTCTCTTCACTCCCCCCGATGTCTCCCTCTCCGATCTCCCTCTCTTCACTCCCTCCGATGTCTCCCTCTCCGATCTCCCTCTCTTCACTCCCCCCGATGTCTCCCTCTCCGATCTTCCTCTCTTCACTCCCCCCGATGTCTCCCTCTCTGATCTCCCTCTCTTCACTCCCCCCGATGTCTCCCTCTCCGATCTCCCTCTCTTCACTCCCCCTGCGATGTCTCCCTCTCCGATCTCCCTCTCTTCACTCCCCCCGATGTCTCCCTCTCCGATCTCCCTCTCTTCACTCCCTCCGATGTCTCCCTCTCCGATCTCACTCTCTTCACTCCCCCCCCGATGTCTCCCTCTCCGATCTCCCTCTCTTCACTCCCCCCCCCGATGTCTCCCTCTCCGATCTCCCTCTCTTCACTCCCCCCCGATGTCTCCCTCTCCGATCTCCCTCTCTTCACTCCCTCCGATGTCTCCCTCTCCGATCTCCCTCTCTTCACTCCCTCCGATGTCTCCCTCTCCGATCTCCCTCTCTTCACTCCCCCCTCCGATGTCTCCCTCTCCGATCTCCCTCTCTTCACTCCCCCCGATGTCTCCCTCTC
Source organism: Heptranchias perlo (assembly GCF_035084215.1). Lineage (NCBI taxonomy): Eukaryota > Metazoa > Chordata > Chondrichthyes > Hexanchiformes > Hexanchidae > Heptranchias > Heptranchias perlo. The sequence continues at coordinate 242,625 of NW_027139385.1, forward strand.
CGATCTCCCTCTCTTCACTCCCCCCGATGTCTCCCTCTCTGATCTCCCTCTCTTCACTCCCCCCGATGTCTCCCTCTCTGATCTCCCTCTCTTCACTCCCCCCGATGTCTCCCTCTCCGATCTCCCTCTCTTCACTCCCCCCTCCGATGTCTCCCTCTCTGATCTCCCTCTCTTCACTCCCCCCGATGTCTCCCTCTCCGATCTCCCTCTCTTCACTCCCTCCGATGTCTCCCTCTCCGATCTCCCTCTCTTCACTCCCCCCTCCGATGTCTCCCTCTCTGATCTCCCTCTCTTCACTCCCCCCGATGTCTCCCTCTCCGATCTCCCTCTCTTCACTCCCCCCGATGTCTCCCTCTCTGATCTCCCTCTCTTCACTCCCCCCGATGTCTCCCTCTCTGATCTCCCTCTCTTCACTCCCCCCGATGTCTCCCTCTCCGATCTCCCTCTCTTCACTCCCTCCGATGTCTCCCTCTCCGATCTCCCTCTCTTCACTCCCCCTCCGATGTCTCCCTCTCCGATCTCCCTCTCTTCACTCCCCCCTCCGATGTCTCCCTCTCCGATCTCCCTCTCTTCATTCCCCCCCGATGTCTCCCTCTCTGATCTCCCTCTCTTCACTCCCTCCGATGTCTCCCTCTCTGATCTCCCTCTCTTCACCCCCCCCTCCGATGTCTCCCTCTCCGATCTTCCCCTCTCCCCCCGATCGTCCCCTCTCCCCCCTGATCTTCCCCTCTCCCCCCGATCCTCCCCTCTCCCCCCTGATCTTCCCCTCTCCCCCCGATCTTCCCCTCTCCCTCTCAATCTTCCCCTCTCCCCCCCTGATCTTCCCCTCTCCCCCCACAATCTTCCTCAAGCCCCCCCCGATCTTCCCCTCTCTCCCCCCCGATCTTCCCCTCTCCCCCCCTGATCTTCCCCTCTCCCCCCCTGATCTTCCCCTCTCCCCCCGATCTTCCCCTCTCCCCCGATCTTCCCCTCTCCCCCCGATCTTCCCCTCTCTCCCCCCCGATCTTCCCCAAATCCCCCTGATCTTCCCCTCTCCCTCTCAATCATCCCCTCTCCCCCTGATCTTCCCCTCTCCCCCCTGATCTTCCCCTCTCCCCCCGATCTTCCCCTCTCCCCCCGATCTTCCCCTCTCTCCCCCCCGATCTTCCCCAAATTCCCCCTGATCTTCCCCTCTCCCTCTCAATCATCCCCTCTCCCCCCGATCTTCCCCTCTCTCCCCCTGATCTTCCCCTCTCCCCCCTGATCTTCCCCTCTCCCCCCCCTGATCTTCCCCTCTCCCCCCCGATCTTCCCCTCTCTCCCCCCGATCTTCCCCTCTCCCCCGATCTTCCCCTCTCCCCCCCCGATCTTCCCCTCTCTCCCCCCGATCTTCCCCTCTCTCCCCCCGATCTTCCCCTCTCCCCCCCGATCTTCCCCTCTCTCCCCCCGATCTTCCCCTCTCTCCCCCCGATCTTCCCCTCTCCCCCCCGATCTTCCCCTCTCTCCCCCCGATCTTCCCCCCTCTCCCCCCGATCTTCCCCTCTCCCTCTCAATCTTCCCCTCTCTCCCCCCGATCTTCCCCTCTCTCCCCCCGATCTTCCCCTCTCCCCCCCGATCTTCCCCTCTCTCCCCCCGATCTTCCCCTCTCTCCCCCCGATCTTCCCCTCTCCCTCTCAATCTTCCCCTCTCCCCCCCCTGATCTTCCCCTCTCCCCCCCCTGATCTTCCCCTCTCCCCCCACGATCTTCCCCAAGCCCCTCCCGATCTTCCCCTCTCCCCCCCGATCTTCCCCTCTCCCCCCCCGATCTTCCCCTCTCTCCCCCCGATCTTCCCCTCTCCCCCCCCGATCTTCCCCTCTCCCCCGATCTTCCCCTCTCCCCCCCCGATCTTCCCCTCTCTCCCCCCGATCTTCCCCTCTCCCCCCCCGATCTTCCCCTCTCTCCCCTCCGATCTTCCCCTCTCTCCCCCCGATCTTCCCCTCTCCCCCGATCTTCCCCTCTCCCCCCCCGATCTTCCCCTCTCCCCCCCCGATCTTCCCCTCTCTCCCCCCGATCTTCCCCTCTCCCCCCCCGATCTTCCCCTCTCTCCCCCCGATCTTCCCCTCTCTCCCCTCCGATCTTCCCCTCTACCCCCCGATCTTCCCCTCTCTCCCCCCGATCTTCCCCTCTCCCCCCGATCTTCCCCTCTCCCCCCCCGATCTTCCCCTCTCTCCCCCCGATCTTCCCCTCTCTCCCCTCCGATCTTCCCCTCTCCCCCCCGATCTTCCCCTCTCTCCCCCCGATCTTCCCCTCTCCCCCCGATCTTCCCCTCTCCCCCCCCGATCTTCCCCTCTCTCCCCCCGATCTTCCCCTCTCCCCCCCCGATCTTCCCCTCTCTCCCCCCGATCTTCCCCTCTCCCCCCCCGATCTTCCCCTCTCTCCCCCCGATCTTCCCCTCTCCCCCCCCGATCTTCCCCTCTCTCCCCCCGATCTTCCCCTCTCTCCCCTCCGATCTTCCCCTCTCCCCCCCGATCTTCCCCTCTCCCCCCGATCCTCCCCTCTCCCCCCCTGATCTTCCCCTCTCTCCCCGATCTCCCCCTCTCCCCCCGATCTCCCCCTCTCCCACCCGATCTTCCCCTCTCCCCCCGATCTTCCCCTCTCCCCCCGATCTTCCCCTCTCCCCCCGATCTTCCCCTCTCTCCCCCCCGATCTTCCCCTCTCTCCCCCCGATCTTCCCCTCTCCCTCTCAATCTTCCCCTCTCCCCCCCCTGATCATCCCCTCTCTCCCCCCGATCTTCCCCTCTCCCCCCCCGATCTTCCCCTCTCTCCCCCCGATCTTCCCCTCTCCCTCTCAATCTTCCCCTCTCCCCCCGATCTTCCCCTCTCCCCCCCCGATCTTCCCCTCTCTCCCCCCGATCTTCCCCTCTCCCCCTGATCTTCCCCTCTCCCCCCCCTGATCTTCCCCTCTCCCCCCACGATCTTCCCCAAGCCCCCCCCGATCTTCCCCTCTCCCCCCCGATCTTCCCCTCTCCCCCCGATCTTCCCCTCTCCCCCCGATCTTCCCCTCTCTCCCCCCGATCTTCCCCTCTCCCCCAATCTTCCCCTCTCCCCCGATCTTCCCCTCTCCCCCCCCGATCTTCCCCTCTCCCCCGATCTTCCCCTCTCCCCCCCCGATCTTCCCCTCTCTCCCCCTGATCTTCCCCTCTCCCCCCCCGATCTTCCCCTCTCTCCCCCCGATCTTCCCCTCTCTCCCCCCGATCTTCCCCTCTCCCCTCCGATCTTCCCCTCTCCCCCCGATCTTCCCCTCTCCCCCCGATCTTCCCCTCTCCCCCCGATCTTCCCCTCTCCCCCCCTGATCTTCCCCTCTCCCCCCGATCTTCCCCTCTCCCCCCGATCTTCCCCTCTCCCCCCGATCTTCCCCTCTCCCCCCCTGATCTTCCCCTCTCCCCCCGATCTTCCCCTCTCCCCCCGATCTTCCCCTCTCCCCCCCGATCTTCCCCTCTCCCCCCGATCTTCCGCTCTCCCCCGATCTTCCCCTCTCCCCCGATCTTCCCCTCTCCCCCCCCGATCTTCCCCTCTCCCCCCCCGATCTTCCCCTCTCCCCTCCGATCTTCCCCTCTCCCCCCGATCTTCCCCTCTCCCCTCCGATCTTCCCCTCTCCCCCCGATCTTCCCCTCTCCCCCCTGATCTTCCCCTCTCCCCCCGATCCTCCCCTCTCCCCCCGATCTTCCCCTCTCCCCCCTGATCTTCCCATCTCCCCCCGATCTTCCCCTCTCCCCCCCGATCTTCCCCTCTCCCCCCGATCTTCCCCTCTCCCCCCGATCTTCCCCTCTCTCCCCCCGATCTTCCCCTCTCTCCCCCCGATCTTCCCCTCTCCCTCTCAATCTTCCCCTCTCCCTCTCAATCTTCCCCTCTCCCCCCCCCTGATCTTCCCCTCTCCCCCCACGATCTTCCCCTCTCCCCCCACGATCTTCCCCTCTCCCCCTACGATCTTCCCCTCTCTCCCCCCGATCTTCCCCTCTCCCTCTCAATCTTCCCCTCTCCCTCTCAATCTTCCCCTCTCCCCCCCCCTGATCTTCCCCTCTCCCCCCCCCTGATCTTCCCCTCTCCCCCCGATATTCCCCTCTCCCCCGATCTTCCCCTCTCCCCCGATCTTCCCCTCTCCCCCCCCCCCCGTCTCCCCCCTGATCTTCCCCTCCCCCCTCGATCTTCCCCTCTCCCCTCCGATCTTCCCCTCTCCCCCCCGATCTTCCCCTCTCCCCCCGATCATCCCCTCTCCCCCCCGATCTTCCCCTCTCCCCCCGATCTTCCCCTCTCCCCCCGATCTTCCCCTCTCCCCCCCGATCTTCCCCTCTCCCCCCGATCTTCCCCTCTCCCCCCGATCATCCCCTCTCCCACCCGATCTTCCCCTCTCCCCCGATCTTCCCCTCTCCCCCCGATCTTCCCCTCTCCCCCCCGATCTTCCCCTCTCCCCTCTGATCTTCCCCTCTCCCCCCGATCTTCCCCTCTCCCCCCCGATCTTCCCCTCTCCCCCGATCTTCCCCTCTCCCCCCGATCTTCCCCTCTCCCCCCGATCTTCCCCTCTCCCCCCGATCTTCCCCTCTCCCCCCCGATCTTCCCCTCTCTCCCCCTGATCTTCCCCTCTCCCCCCCGATCTTCCCCTCTCTCCCCCCGATCTTCCCCTCTCCCCCCCGATCTTCCCCTCTCCCCCCCGATCTTCCCCTCTCCCCCCCCGATCTTCCCCTCTCCCCCGATCTTCCCCTCTCCCCCTGATCTTCCCCTCTCCCCCGATCTTCCCCTCTCCCCCCGATCTTCCCCTCTCCCCCCGATCTTCCCCTCTCCCCCCGATCTTCCCCTCTCCCCCCCGATCTTCCCCTCTCCCCCCCGATCTTCCCCTCTCCCCCCGATCTTCCCCTCTCCCCCCCGATCTTCCCCTCTCCCCCCCGATCTTCCCCTCTCCCCCCCGATCTTCCCCTCTCCCCCCGATCTTCCCCTCTCCCCCCGATCTTCCCCTCTCCCCCTGATCTTCCCCTCTCCCCCCGATCTTCCCCTCTCCCCCCCGATCTTCCCCTCTCCCCCCGATCTTCCCCTCTCCCCCCGATCTTCCCCTCTCCCCCCGATCTTCCCCTCTCCCCCCGATCTTCCCCTCTCCCCCCGATCTTCCCCTCTCCCCCCGATCATCCCCTCTCCCCCCTGATCTTCCCCTCTCCCCCGATCTTCCCCTCTCCCCCCGATCTTCCCCTCTCCCCCCGATCTTCCCCTCTCCCCCCGATCTTCCCCTCTCCCCCCCGATCTTCCCCTCTCTCCCCCTGATCTTCCCCTCTCCCTCCGATCTTCCCCTCTCCCCCCCTGATCTTCCCCTCTCCCCCCGATCTTCCCCTCTCCCTCTCAATCTTCCCCTCTCCCCCCGATCTTCCCCTCTCCCCCCCGATCTTCCCCTCTCCCCCCCGATCTTCCCCTCTCTCTCTCTCTCTCTCCCCCACCCATCGACATTCAGCATTGCAGCTCCTGACGGTCGTCGGCCTGTCATTCAGGCTGCCCGCTGGGCATGAAACCCGGAGAGGACATTAATCACCATCAGTCAGGTCGGAAGTGGGAAGGTTTCTTTATGCGGGTTTGCTACGGGCGCCCAACCTCCCCCTTCCCCCGCTAACCCGCAACCATCTCAAAATTGAGCCCAATCTGTCGATATCCCTTTGCAGACTCTTTGTGTCCTCCTCACAGCTTACTTTCCCACCGAGCTTTGTATCATCAGCAAACTTGGATACATTACACTCGGTCCCTTCATCTAAGTCATTAATATAGATGGTAAATAGCTGAGGCCCGCGCACTGATCCTTGCGGCACCCCACTAGTTACAGCCTGCCAACCTGAGAATGACCCGTTTATCCCTACCACCTTCGAAGATCTGTGTACAAACACCCCCAGGTCTCTCTGTTCCTGCACCCCCCTTTAAAATTGTCCCATTTAGTTCATATTGCCTCTCCTCATTCTTCCAACCAAAATGCATCACTTCACACCTCATCTGCCCATTTCACCAGTCTGTCTCTGTCAGAGCAAGTGTCAGTGGGGGAGCATCTAGGGAACAGCGATCATAATATTATAAGGGTTAGAATAGCTATGGAAAAAGACACAGACCACTCTGAAGTAAAAATACTCAATTGGAGGAGGGCCAATTTCAATGGGATGAGAACAGATCCGGCCCGGGTAAATTGGAATCAAAGATTGGCAGGCAAAACTGTCATTGAGCGGTGGGCGGCCTTCAAGGAGGAGATGGTTTGGGGACAGACCTGGCACATTCCCACGAGGGAGAGAGGTAGGGTAACTAAAGCCAGAGCTCCCTGGATGACAAAAGAGATAGAGAGTAAGATGAAACGGGAAAAAGGGGCGTATGACAGATGTCAGGTTGATAACACAAGTGAGAACCAGGCAGAATATAGAAAGTTCAGAGGGGAAGTGAAAAAGGAAATGAGAGGGGCAAAGAGAGAGTATGAGAATAGACTGGGGGCCAACATAAAAGGGAATCCAAAAGTCTTCGACAGGCAGGTAAACAGTAAACGGGTAGTAAGAGGAGGGGTGGGGCCGATTAGGGACCATAAAGGAGATCTACTCATGGAGGCAGAGGGGATGGCCGAGGTACTAAATGAGGACTTTGCATCTGTCTTTACCAAGGAAGAAGATGCTGCCAGAGTCTCAGTAAAGGAAGATATAGTTGAGATTACTGGATGGGCTAAAAATTGATAAAGAGGAGGTACTAGAAAGGCTAGCTGTACTTAAAGTAGATAAGTCACCTGGTCCGGATGGGATGCATCCTAGGTTGCTGAGGGAAGTCAGGGTGGAAATTGCGGAGGTACTGGCCTTAATCTTCCAAACATCCGTAGATACGGGGGTGGTGCCAGAGGACTGGAGAATTGCAAATGTTACACCCTTGTTCAAAAAAGGGTGTAAGGATAAACCCAGCAAATACAGGCCAGTCAGTTTAACCTCAGTGGTGGGGAAACGATAATCCGGGACAGAATTAACAGTCACTTGGACGAGTGTGGATTGATTAGGGAAAGCCAGCACGGATTTGTTAAAGGCAAATCGTGTTTAGTTAACCTGATAGAGTTTTTTGATGAGGTAACAGAGAGGGTCGATGAGGGCAATGTGGTGGATGCGGTGTATATGGACTTCCAAAAGGCGTTTGATAAAGTGCCGCATGATAGGATTATCATCAAGATTGAATAAAGGGGGCAGTAGCAGCATGGACACAGAATTTGCTAAGGGACAGGAAACAGAGAGTAGTGGTGAAGGGTTGTTTTTCGGACTGGAGGGAGGTGTACAGTGGTGTTCCCCAGGGGTCAGTGCTGGGACCACTGCTTTTCTTGATATATATTAATGACTCGGACTTGGGTGTACAGGGCACAATTTCCAAATTTACAGATGACACAAAACTTGGAAGAGTAGTGAACAGTGAGGAGGATAGTGATAGACTTCAAGAGGATACAGACAGGCTGGTGGAACGGGCGGACACGTGGAAGATGAAATTTAACGCAGAAAAATGCGAGGTGATACATTTCGGTAGGAAAAACGAGGAGAGGCAATATAAACTAGAGGGCACAACTCTAAAAGGGGTACAGGAACAGAGAGATCTGGGGGTATATGTGCACAAATCGTTGAAGGTGGCAGGGCAGGTTGAGAAAGTGGTTAAAAAAGCATACAGGATCCTGGGCTTTATAAATAGAGGCAGAGAGCACAAAAGTATGGAAGTCATGATGAACCTTTATAAAACACTGGTTCGGCCACAACTGGAGTATTGTGTCCAGTTCTGGGCACCGCACTTTAGGAAAGATGTGAAGGCCTTAGAGAGGGTGCAGAGGAGATTTACTAGAATGGTTCCAGGGATGAGGGACTCCAGTTACGTGGACAGACTGGAGAAGCTGGGGTTGTTCTCCTTGGGACAGAGACGGTCGAGAGGAGATTTGATCGAGGTGTTCAAAATCATGAAGGGTCCAGACAGAGTAGATAGAGAGAAACTGCTCCCATTGGCGGAAGGGTCGAGAACCAGAGGACACAGATTTAAGGTGATTGGTGAAAGAACCAAAGGCGACATGAGGAAAAACTTTTTTACCCAGCGAGCGGTCGTGATCTGGAATGCACTGCCCGAGGGGGTGGTGGAGGCAGATTCAATCATGGCCTTCAAAAGGGAACTGGATAAGGACTTGAAGGGAAAGAATTTGCAGGGCTACGGGGAAAGGGCGGGGGAGTGGGGCTAGCTGGATTGCTCTTGCATAGAGCCAGCATGGACTCGATGGGATGAATGGCCTCCGTGCTGTAACCATTATGATTCTTTGCCTCAATCAAATTAGTCAGAGATGATTTTCCATTCACAAATAAGTGCTGTCTTTCATTTATTAGCCCGTACTTTTTGAAGTGCCAATAACTGTGTCTTCGATTACTGGGGGGAAATTGGTTAGGGGCCTGTTATTGGGCGTGGGCAGCGTGACGTGCGACTCCCCCACGCCCGATGATCCCCTGCGCAGGTCGGACTCAAGTTTGGGCCCACCCCAGGACTGACCCGCAATCGGCGTTCCTTTCCAGTGGAATCAATGCAATTCGCACTTTCCACCTGCAGGGGAGCTCAATCTCTTAAAGGGAGGATGTTGCTTCTGATGAGTTATGGTAAAACTTTGAATAAAGGTTGCGCACCCACTAAATCCCACATCCTCCAATCTGCCGATCTGAGACTCTGTGCACCGAGGTTCTCTGCTGATGCCCCAGAGGCCTTGGTGCAAGAGGTGGACAGAAGGAGGGACATCCTATATCCACAGGGTGGGGGGCAGGAGCAAGAGGCCCTCCAGATATACACCCAAAAGGCAGTGGGAGGCAGCGGGGGATGAAGTCAATGCCAGGGCGCACAGCATCATGAACATGGATGCAGTGCAGGAAGAAGTTCAATGCTCTGACATGAGTGGTCAAGGTGAGTGAGGTCAACTGTCAAGTGGTGTCTCCAACCAACTGCTCCACACACGACACCCCCATCACCCACATACCACAAACTCTTTCCATCAGCACTCGACCCTCTCACTCTCACACGTCACCACCGTTTCAAGCCGCCCACCCACAACGCACAGGCCCACATACACTGGCAGCCATTCAACCATGACAGGCACTCACCCAGACACACGTCCCGCTCCCTTGCAGGAGAAGGTGGCGCATATCAGGAGGCAGCAAGTGGCGGTGGGATTTAGCCTGTTCCACCATTCGATCAGATCATGGTCGACCTGTGACCTCACTCCATATACCCGCCTTAGCCCCATATCCCTTAATACCCTTGGTTCACAGAAATCTATCAATCTCAGATTTAACATTCACAAGTGAGCGAGCATCAACTGCGGTCTGCAGAAGAGCGTTCCAAACATCTCCCACCCTTTGCGTGTAGAAGCATTTCCTGACTTCACTCCTGCACGTCCTGGCTTCAAATGTTAGGCCATGTCCCCGTGTCCGAGTATTCAAGTCTAGGAGACCTCCAAAAACAGTGACAAATGTCTCGGCTGCCAGAAGCAATAATCCAGCCACTAACCTGTAAATCCTGCACGGTCCCTTTAAATAGCACCAGTGGGGGGTCCTCCAGACACTCGAAGACACGTTCAGATGGTCGGGGTTAAGACTGTGCGTTGAGTTGAGCGTTAATCCCAAAATGGTGTCTATCACTTTTAATCAGCGTTGGACACTGACTGAGGCCGTTTTCCTCCCGACTTTACGTGATTCCAGCGTTCGTTATCTGCGCCTGCGCTACCTCCGAAACCAAGACGGCGTCCGGCGCACGTCACCCCGGAAACGTGCGTGCGTATCGAAGACGCCATCTTGGATGTCGGGAGAGGCCGCGTAGCGCAGAAACAACGGGCCATACACGGCCCAATTTAACGCCCCTTGCAATCTAAAAGTTTCCCCACCACTGATATTAGGCTGACTGGCCTGTAATTGCTGGGTTTATCCCTCTCCCCCCTTTTTTTTGAGCAGGGGTGTAACATTTGCAATCCTCCGGTCCTCCAGCACCGTCCCCATACCCAAGGGGGATTGGAAGATTGTGGCCAGAGCCTCCGCTATCTCCACCTTGACTTCCCTCAGTAACCAGGATGCGTCCCATCTGACCGGGTGACTTTTCTACTTCGAGTCCTGCCAATCTTTAATACCTCCTCTTTATCTATTTTTAATCCATCCAGTTGATCTATTCCCCTTGAGTCTAGAATCCCCTATGACTACAAGATTTCTGTACACATGCACACAGACCCAGGTATACAGAGCTGGATATACACACACTCTCACACACTGATATACAGAAATGCACATACACATACACACAGACCCAGGTATACAGACCTGGATATACACACACTCTCACACACTGATATACAGAAATACACATACACATACACACAGACCCAGGTATACAGACCTGGATATACACACACTCTCACACACTGATATACAGAAATACACATACACATACACACAGACCCAGGTATACAGAGCTGGATATACACACACTCTCACACACTGATATACAGAAATACACATACACATACACACAGACCCAGGTATACAGAGCTGGATATACACACACTCTCACACACTGATATACAGAAATACACATACACATACACACAGACTCAGGTATACAGAGCTGGATATACACACACTCTCACACACTGATATACAGAAATACACATACACATACACACAGACTCAGGTATACAGAGCTGGATATACACACACTCTCACACACTGATATACAGAAATGCACATACACATACACACAGACTCAGGTATACAGACCTGGATAATACACACACTCTCACACACTGATATACAGAAATGCACATACACATACACACAGACTCAGGTATACAGACCTGGATATACACACACTCTCACACACTGATATACAGAAATACACATACACATACACACAGACCCAGGTATACAGACCTGGATATACACACACTCTCACACACTGATATACAGAAATACACATACACATACACACAGACCCAGGTATACAGACCTGGATGTACATATACTCTCACACACTGATATACAGAAATACACATACACATACACACAGACCCAGGTATACAGACCTGGATACACACACACTCTCACACACTGATATACAGAAATACACATACACATACACACAGACCCAGGTATACAGAGCTGGATATACACACACTCTCACACACTGATATACAGAAATACACATACACATACACACAGACTCAGGTATACAGAGCTGGATATACACACACTCTCACACACTGATATACAGAAATACACATACACATACACACAGACCCAGGTATACAGACCTGGATGTACATATACTCTCACACACTGATATACAGAAATACACATACACATACACACAGACCCCGGTATACAGACCTGGATACACACACACTCACACGCACTGATATACAGATAGGCACACACGCACACGATATACAAACATTCACACACACAAAGACCCAGATATACACACACGCACACCCAGGTATATGAATATACACACAATTACACACACACACACACACACCCCGCTACACAGATATACACACACACAAACACTCACACTCACACACAGACACACAGACATATACACACAGACAAACACACACACACACGCAGACACATACAGATATACACATACACACACACAGACACATACAGATATACACACACAGACATACACACACTCACACACACAGATATGCATACACACAGACACATACAGATATACACACACACATATACACACAGATAAACACACACACAGAGACACATACAGATATACACATACACATACACACACACAGACACATACAGATATACACACACAGATATACACACAGATAAACACACACACAGATATACACACACAGATAAACACACACACAGACACATACAGATATACACACACAGATATACACACAGATAAACACACACACAGACACATACAGATATACACACATATATACACACACACAGACACACAGACATATACACACAGATAAAAACACACACACAGATATGCATACACACAGACACATGCAGATATACACATATATATACATACACAGACACACAGATATACACACACATAAACACACACACACAGACACATACAGATATACACACACAGATATACACACAGATAAACACACACACAGATATACACACACAGATAAACACACACACAGACACATACAGATATACACACACAGATATACACACAGATAAACACACACACAGACACATACAGATATACACACATATATACACACACACAGACACACAGACATATACACACAGATAAAAACACCACACACAGATATGCATACACACAGACACATGCAGATATACACATATATATACATACACAGACACACAGATATACACACACATAAACACACACACACAGACACATACAGATATACACACACAGATAAACACACACACAGACACACACAGATATACACACACAGATAAACACACACAGATAAACACACACACATAAACACACACACACAGACACATACAGATATACACACACAGATAAACACACACAGACACATACAGATATACACACACACAGATATACACACACAGACACAGATATACACACACAGGCACACAGATATACAGACATACATACATGCACACAGACCCAAATATGCACACACACACCAATATACAAACATTCACACACACACAGACCCAGATATACACACACGCACACCCAGGTATACAGATATACACACAGTCACACACACACCAATATACAGATATACACGCATAGTCCCAGATATACTCAAACACACACACATTCACGCACACACAAGAGACGCACACTCACACACGCACAGACACACACAGACACAGACACACACACACACACACACAGATACACACACACAGACACACACACACATAGACACACATACAGATACACACACACAGAAACACATCAACACACAGATACACATACACAGACACACCACACACAGATAAACACACAGACACACACACACACAGATAAACACACACACCACACAGACACACACACAGACACACACACAGATAAACACACACACAGGCACACACACAGATAAACACACACACAGACACACATACAGATAAACACACACACACAGACACACACACAGATACAGACACACACACACACACACAAATACACACACACACACAGACACACACACAGATACAGACACACAGACACACACACACAAATACACACACACACACAGACACACACTACAGACACACACATATTAACACACACAGAGATACACACACACACAGATACAGACACACAGACACACACACACACAGATACACACACACACACACACAGACACACACTACAGACACACACATATTAACACACACAGAGATACACACACACACACACACACACTACGGACACACACATATTAACACACACAGAGATACACACACACACACAGACAGACACACACACAGACACACACTACAGACACACACATATTAACACACACAGAGATACACACACACACACACACTACAGACACACACATATTAACACACACAGAGATACACACACACACACAGACACACACACAGACACACACTACAGACACACACATATTAACACACACAGAGATACACACACACACACACACAGACACACACACAGACACACACTACAGACACACACATATTAACACACACAGAGATACACACACACACACGCACACACACACACACACACAACACACAGATATAGAGAGACAGGCAGCCACGAGAACACACAGCCTTTTCCGACACCGTGACACTGAGTGCTGTCTCCACTCCTCCATCACCAGGCAACACCAGCCCCACAGTGGGCCGGGGGCTGGAACCCTGCAGTTCAGCCCCATCCCTCTGATCCCAGCCAGCTCCACCCGGATAATCCCAGCAGACCAGAGAGGGAAACATTCCCACAAAAGCAGAACCCCGGGGGGGGGGGGGGTGGGGGGGGGAACGACGGGAGAGAATGGAAATAGAACGGGAGACCGGAGAGAAGCTGGGACCGGGGAGCAGGGGCTCTGTTTTGGGGAGGGTCCTCTCGTTGGGGGGAGAGGGGAGGCTGGTGTCCCCGGAATGAACACCCGGATCTGTTTGACGTTCACTCGGAGATATTAAGGCTGGGGTTTCGAGATGTTTATCAGAATCAGTTAATAACAGACTGTGGGAGTGGGGAATATGTGAATCCGACAGTCTGAATGACCAATATTCAGAGAGAGAGAGAGAGAGAGAGAGAGAGCCCTGTATTAGATATCACTGCATGCCTCCATCCTCCTCCTCCTCCTCTCCTCGCCTCCCCCACCTCCTCCTCCCTGCCCCATCCTCCTCCTCCTCCTCCTTTCCCCTCTCCCTCGACTCCGCCCTCCCTCCCTCCCCCTCGTTCCTCTCGCCCTCTCCCTCTCTCCCCGCCCCCTCTCCCTCTCCCTCCCCCCTCCGCTGCACCTCCTTCCCCCTCTCCCCCTCCTCCCCTCACTCTCCCGCTCCCCTCCACCTCTCTCTGCCCTCTGCCCTACACCCCTTCCCTCTGCCTCTCCCCTCTCCTTCTCTCTCCCGCTCACTCGCCCCTCTCGCCTCCCTCTCTACATCTCCCTTCTCCTCTCTCCACCTTCCACTCCCCTCCAATCCCCCTCATCTCTCCCCCCCTCTCCCCCTCTTTCTCTCTCTCCCTCTCCCCTCCCTTCCACCTCTCCACCTCACCCCATTCCTCTCTCTCTCTCTCTCCCCCCTCTCTCTCCTCTCCCTCTCTCTCCCTCCCTCTCTCTCCCTCCCTCTTTCTTTCTCTCTCTCTCCCTCTCCCTCTCCTCCCTCCA
>NW_027139386.1:0-32500 GCF_035084215.1 Heptranchias perlo
TACAGGAGGATGAGAATTGCAGAGGCTGGAGGAGGTTACAGAGATAGGGAGGGGGGGCGAGGGCCATGGAGGGATTTGAACAGGAGGATGAGAATTGTAGGGGCTGGAGGAGGTTACAGAGATAGGGAGGGGGGGCGAGGGCCATGGAGGGATTTGAACAGGAGGATGAGAATTGTAGGGGCTGGAGGAGGTTACAGAGATAGGGAGGGGGGCGAGGGCCATGGAGGGATTTGAACAGGAGGATGAGAATTGTAGGGGCTGGAGGAGGTTACAGAGATAGGGAGGGGGGGCGAGGGCCATGGAGGGATTTGAACAGGAGGATGAGAATTGCAGAGGCTGGAGGAGGTTACAGTGATAGGGAGGGGGGGCGAGGGCCATGGAGGGATTTGAACAGGAGGATGAGAATTGTAGGGGCTGGAGGAGGTTACAGAGATAGGGAGGGGGGGCGAGGGCCATGGAGGGATTTGAACAGGAGGATGAGAATTGTAGGGGCTGGAGGAGGTTACAGAGATAGGGAGGGGGGCGAGGGCCATGGAGGGATTTGAACAGGAGGATGAGAATTGTAGGGGCTGGAGGAGGTTACAGAGATAGGGAGGGGGGGCGAGGGCCATGGAGGGATTTGAACACAAGGTGGGGGTGTTTGATGGGACAGTGTAGAGGGAGCTTTACTCTGTATCTAACCCTGTATCTGCCCTGGGAGTGTTTGATGGGACGGTGTAGAGGGAGCTTTACTCTGTACCTAACCCTGTACCTGCCCTGGGAGTGTTTGACGGGACAGTGTAGAGGGAGCTTTACTCTGTATCTAACCCTGTACCTGCCCTGAGAGTGTTTGACGGGACAGTGTAGAGGGAGCTTTACTCTGTATCTAACCCTGTATCTGCCCTGGGAGTGTTTGACGGGACAATGTAGAGGGAGCTTTACTCTGTATCTAACCCTGTACCTGCCCTGGGAGTGTTTGATGGGACTGTGTAGAGGGAGCTTTACTCTGTATCTAACCCTGTACCTGCCCTGGGAGTGTTTGATGGGACAGTGTAGAGGGAGCTTTACTCTGTATCTAACCCTGTACCTGACCTGGGAGTGTTTGACGGGACAGTGTAGAGGGAGCTTTACTCTGTATCTAACCCTGTACCTGCCCTGGGAGTGTTTGACGGGACAATGTAGTGGGAGCTTTACTCTGTATCTAACCCTGTCCCTGCCCTGGGAGTGTTTGACGGGACAGTGTAGAGGGAGCTTTACTCTGTATCTAACCCTGTACCTGCCCCGGGAGTGTTTGATGGGACGGTGTAGAGGGAGCTTTACTCTGTATCTAACCCTGTACCTGCCCTGGGAGTGTTTGATGGGACAGTGTAGAGGGAGCTTTACTCTGTATCTAACCCTGTACCTGCCCTGGGAGTGTTTGATGGGACAGTGTAGAGGGAGCTTTACTCTGTATCTAACCCTGTACCTGCCCTGGGAGTGTTTGATGGGACAGTGTAGAGGGAGCTTTACTCTGTATCTAACCCTGTACCTGCCCTGGGAGTGTTTGATGGGACAGTGTCGAGGGAGCTTTACTCTGTATCTCACCCTGTACCTATCCCTGGGAGTGTTTGACGGGACAGTGTAGAGGGAGCTTTACTCTGTATCTAACCCTGTACCTGCCCTGGGAGTGTTTGATGGGACAGTGCAGAGGGAGCTTTACTCTGTATATAACCCTGTACCTGCCCTGGGAGTGTTTGATGGGACAGTGTAGAGGGAGCTTTACTCTGTATCAAACCCTGTACCTGCCCTGGGAGTGTTTGATGGGACAGTGTGGAGGGAGCTTTACTCTGTATCAAACCCTGTACCTGCCCTGGGAGTGTTTGACGGGACAGTGTAGAGGGAGCTTTACTCTGTATCTAACCCTGTACCTGCCCTGGGAGTGTTTGATGGGACAGTGTAGAGGGAGCTTTACTCTGTATCTAACCCTGTACCTGCCCTGGGAGTGTTTGATGGGACAGTGCAGAGGGAGCTTTACTCTGTATCTAACCCTGTACCTGCCCTGGGAGTGTTTGATGGGACAGTGTAGAGGGAGCTTTACTCTGTATCTAACCCTGTACCTGCCCTGGGAGTGTTTGATGGGACAGTGCAGAGGGAGCTTTACTCTGTATCTAACCCTGTACCTGCCCTGGGAGTGTTTGATGGGACAGTGTAGAGGGAGCTTTACTCTGTATCTAACCCTGTACCTGCCCTGGGAGTGTTTGATGGGACAGTGTAGAGGGAGCTTTACTCTGTATCTAACCCTGTACCTGCCCTGGGAGTGTTTGATGGGACAGTGTAGAGGGAGCTTTACTCTGTATCTAACCCTGTACCTGCCCTGGGAGTGTTTGACGGGACAGTGTTGAGGGAGCTTTACTCTGTATCTAACCCTGTACCTGTCCCTGGGAGTGTTTGATGGGACAGTGTAGAGGGAGCTTTACTCTGTATCTAACCCTGTACCTGCCCTGGGAGTGTTTGATGGGACAGTGTAGAGGGAGCTTTACTCTGTATCTAACCCTGTACCTGCCCTGGGAGTGTTTGATGGGACAGTGTAGAGGGAGCTTTACTCTGTATCTAACCCTGTACCTGCCCTGGGAGTGTTTGATGGGACAGTGTGGAGGGAGCTTTACTCTGTATCTAACCCTGTACCTGCCCTGGGAGTGTTTGATGGGACAGTGTGGAGGGAGCTTTACTCTGTATCTAACCCTGTACCTGACCTGGGAGTGTTTGATGGGACAGTGTGGAGGGAGCTTTACTCTGTATCTAACCCTGTACCTGCCCTGGGAGTGTTTGATGGGACAGTGTGGAGGGAGCTTTACTCTGTATCTAACCCTGTACCTGCCCTGGGAGTGTTTGATGGGACAGTGTGGAGGGAGCTTTACTCTGTATCTAACCCTGTTCCTCCGCCCCCACCTCGATCATTCCGGAAATTCGCCCAGATGGAAGCCGAAGGGAAACGGACTCCCTCCTCCATCGCCTCCCAGGAATCCTCGGAGATATCGGAGACCGACCGGCGGAGAGGGGACCCCGGCTTGTTCGCGGGTCGTGCGTGGGGCTGCGGGGTCGAGGGTCGGGGGCGCGGCTGGGGGTTGGAGGAAGGTCAGTGGTGCGGCGGGGAGTTCAACGGTCAGGGTTCAGGGGTCGCGAGCGGTGGCAGGACGGGCAGGGAGGGAGGGGCCAGGATTCGCAATGTTGGGGGGGCTGCCCCGAGCCATCGGGGGCACGGAGGAGGGGGAGGGAGCCGAGAGGACAGGTGAGGGCGGTGCCTCCGTCCCGCCCGCTGGCTCTCCGGCGGCCGGGCGCTGCCACGCGGTCAGCGGGGAGTCGGCACGGGATTTCGCCCCCTCCTGACTCCCCCTGGCAGTGCCCGTGGCCAAACTCTCCAATGGGACGGCAGCGCCGATGGGCCCTCAATGCCATTGGCCGATCCCTGGCCGCGCAAGCCCGCCATTGGGGAGCGGGAGAGGGTGGGTTGGATTGGACGGGGTTGGGGAGAGGGCAGGGGGCGCTGCAGGGGGGGGCGCGGGGAGCGCTGGGGAGAGGGCGGGGAATTTTGCGGAGGGGAGGGCAAATAGGAGGGAGGGGATCACAAGGAGGGGTTAATGTGGGAACAAGGGGAGGGGGTAATGTGGGAACAAGGGGAGGGGGTAATGGGGGAACAGGGGGAGGGGGTAATGGGGGAACAGAGGGGAGGGGGGTAATGGGGGAACAGGGGGAGGGGGGTAATGGCGGAACAGGGGGAGGGGGTAATGGGGGAACAGGGGGAGGGGGTAATGGGGGAACAGGGGGAGGGGGTAATGGGGGAACAAGGGGGTAATGGGGGAACAGGGGGAGGGTGTAATGGGGGAACTGGGGGGAGGGTGTAATGGGGAACAGGGAGAAGGGGTAATGGGGGAAGAGGGGGAGGGTGTAAATGGGGAACAAGGGGGTAATGGGGGAACAGGGGAGGGGGTAATGAGGGAACAGGGGGTGGGGGTAATGGGGGAACAGGGGGAGGGGGTAATGGGGGAACAGGGGGAGGGGGTAATGGGGGAACAGGGGGAGGGGGTAATGGGGGAACAGGGGAGGGGGTAATGGGGGAACAGGGGAGGGGCTAATGGGGGAACAGGGGGAGGGGGTAATGGGGGAACAGGGGAGGGGGTAATGGAGGAACAGGGGGAGGGGGTAATTGGGGAACAGGGGGAGGGGCTAATGGGGGAACAGGGTGGAGGGGGGATTGGGCGATGGGGAGGGGGTAATGGGGGAACAGGGGGAGGGGATAATGGGGGAACAGGGGAGGGGGTAATGGGGAACAGGGGAGGGGATAATGGGGGAACAGGGGAGGGGGGTAATGGGGAACAGGGGGAGGGGCTAATGGGGGAACAGGGGAGGGGGTAATGTGGAACAGGGGGAGGGGCTAATGGGGGAACAGGGTGGAGGGGAGATTGGGGGACAGGGGGAGGGGGTAATGGGGGAACAGGGGGGTAATGGGGGAACAGGGGGGAGATGGTAATGGGGGAACAGGGGAGGAGGTAAAGCGGGAACAGGGGAGGGGGTAATGCGGGAACAGGGGAGGGGGTAATGCGGGAACAGGGGAGGGGGTAATGGGGGAACAGGGGGGAGATGGTATTGGGGGAACAGGGGGGGGAATGGCGGAACAGGGGGGAGATGGTATTGGGGGAACGGGGAGGGGGAAACGGAACACGGGGGGAGGGGGGTAATGGGGGAACAGGGGGAGGGGGTAATGGGAGATCATGGGAGGGGGTAATGGGGGAACAGGGGGAAAGGGTAATGGGGGAACAGGGAGAGGGGGTAATGGGGGGACAGGGGAGGGGGTAATGGGGGGACAGGGGAGGGGGTAATGGGGGAACAGGGAGTGGGGGTAATGGTGGGACAGGGGGAGGGGGTAATGGGGGAACTGGAAGAGGGGGTAATGGGGGGACAGGGGAGGGGGTAATTGGGGAACAGGGGGAGGGGTTAATTGGGGAACAGGGAGGGGGGTAATGGGGGGACAGGGGGAGGGGGTAATGGGGCAACAGGGGGAGGGGGTAATTGGGGAACAGGGGAAGGGGTTAATTGGGGAACAGGGGGAGGGGGTAATGGGGAACAGGGGGAGGGGGGTAATGGGGGAACATGGGGGAGGGGGTAATGGGTGAACAGTTGGAGGGGGTAATGGATGAATGGGGGTAATGGGGGGACAGGGGGAGGGGGTAATGGGTGAACAGGGGAGGGGGTAATGGGGGAACAGGTGGAGGGGGTAATGGGAGAATGGGGTGAGGGTAATGTGGGAACGGGGAAGGGGATAATTGGAAACAGGGGGAAGGGGTAATGGGGGAATTGGGGACCGGGGTGGGGGTAATGGGGGAACAGGGTATTGAAGGAACAGGGGGAGGGGTTAATGGGGGAACAGGGGGAGGGGGTAATGGGGGAACTGAGGGAAAGGGTAATGGGGGAACAGGGGAAGGGGATAATGGGGGAACAGGGGGAGGGGGCAATGGGGTGAATGGAGAAAAGGGGGAATGCGATTGAGGGGAGAGATCTTTCAGAGAGAGGGCACAGGGGGCGATGGGGTGAATGGGGAAAGGGGGAATGGGACTGAGGGGAGAGATCTTTCAGAGAGAGAGGGGGCAATGGGGTGAATGGGGAAAGGGGGAATGGGACTGAGGGGAGAGATCTTTCAGAGAGAGGGGGCACAGAGGGCGATGGGGTGAATGGGGAAAAGAGTGAATGGGACTGAGGGGGGAGCGATCTTTCAGAGAGAGGGGGCACAGGGGGCAAATGGAGAAAGGGGGAATGGGACTGAGGGGAGAGATCTTTTGGAGAGAGAGGGGCACAGGGGGTGATGGGGTGAATGGGGAAAGGGGGAATGGGACTGAGGGGGGAGAGATCTTTCAGAGAGGGCACAGGGGGCGATGGGGTGAATGGGGAAAGGGGGAATGGGACTGAGGGGAGAGATCTTTTAGAGAGGGGCACAGGGGGCGATGGGGTGAATGGGGAAAGGGATTGGGGGAGAGCTTTTTCAGAGAGAGGGGCACAGGGGACGATGGGCCGAATGGCCTCTTGCTGTGCTGTAACATTTTATGACAAATTCATACAATCCATTATCACTTTAACAGTCTTCCCCGAGAAATTAATCCACGTGTATTTCTGCTCTGGGAGAAAGTCCCACCCAAAAGTCACAGTCGGACAAAAAAAATGTCTTCTTAATTTCATAATCAGGTTTAGCTGGTTTATTAGCCCGTTACACGCAGGAGACGGCTAGAGACAAATATAAACATCAGAAACAACCAGTAATTAATTTCTGAAATCCAAGCACTCCCCAACATCAGAGACTGTAACGTGACAGTTTACATAAAAGAATTGAATGGGAAATGTTTACATAGCAATTTGCAATGGGGAATGTTCCCAGAGGCTCACTTCCTGTTCCCACGAAGAGGGACAGGAAGTGACATTCTTTGACACAACAGACCTGCGGTGGCAGCCATTTTTCTACACAACACAAATGTACAGATCCTCCCGTCTTTTTTATTTAAAAAAGTGTATGCTTTCTTCGAAATCCTCCCTCAAATGATTCCACCCCCTCCCCGCCTGTCACCCCCCGCCGCCGCCCCCCGCCTCAGCTGAAGGTTGGATTGTAACCAGGTGCAGGTCTGGGAGCATTGCCCAACTGATGAACGTCGCCAGGCTGAGCGGCGAGGCTCTCTGCGGTTGAATAGCCGGCCGACAAGAGTCTGAACCCTCTGGCGGGGGCGGGGGGCATATCAAGAGCGGAAAAATGGGTCAACTGTTGGTGGTAGGGGAACAGAAATGTTTAGTCCCCCCCCTCCCGACTTGGACCGAATCCATGCCTACCGGCGCTCCATCAATACCAGAGACTCGTAACGTGACGGTTTACATAGGAAAATTGAATGGGGAAACGTTGACATCGGAATTGGCAATGGGGAAACGTTCCCGGAGCTTCAAAGAGCCGGAAAGTGCGCGGGACCGTTCTGGTGGGCCAGCAGCTTCCAGGAGGCGGCGTAGCCCTTCCCGCAGGCCCGGCAGCGGAAGGGCTTCTCGCCCGTGCGGGTGTTGTGGTTGCGGAGGTTGGCGTGTCGGGCAATGGCACGGCCGCAGTCTGGGCAGGGGAAGGGGCGAGTGGCAGCGCCCAGCGGGTGGGCCATCCTCTGGGGAGGGTCACGGCCAGCGAGCCGCCGTTTGGCCGCTCCTCGGGTCAACGGTCGCTCCGCCTCCCGGGCGCAATGCCCGCCCTCGACCTTTGGCCCCCGGGTTCTGGCCGGACGATCGGTGGACGGTTCCTCTCGACCAACGGGACGGGCTGAAGACGTTCTCTAGCGGGGCGGAGTCTGGTGACGCTCGGCATCGATTGGACGACTTCCTCGCCAATGCCAGTATGGATCCGTTCCGTGGGTGATAATTTGCCCATCTGCCCAATCGTGGCACCAGATACGGCTCAAGCCGGTCCAGAAATTCTGCGGAAAGAAATAGGGAGGGAGTCAATCATTTCCCACCCTCTGTTCCCGATTCCCTCTCATTTCCCACTGAATGTCACCAACCCCATTTATACAGCGGAGTGAAACGTCCCCAAGGCGCTGCCCAGGAGCCTAAATCAGACAAAATTTGACCCCGAGACACATGAGGAGATATTAGGGACAGGTGACCAAAAGATCGGTCAAAGAGGTAGGTTTTAAGGAGCGTCTTAAAGGAGGAGAGAAAGGGGGGAGAGGTTTAGGGAGGGAATTCCAGAGCTCGGGGCCCAGGCAGCTGAAGGCACGGCCGCCAATGGTGGAGCGATGGGAATCGGGGATACGCAAGAGGCCAGAATTGGAGGAGCGCAGAGATCTCGGAGGGTCGCAGGAGGTTGCAGAGATAGGGAGGGGGGCGAGGGTCATGGAGGGATTTGAACAGGAGGATGAGAATTGTAGGGGCTGGAGGAAGTTACAGAGATAGGGAGGGGGGGCGAGGGCCATGGAGGGATTTGAACAGGAGGATGAGAATTGTAGGGGCTGGAGGAGGTTACAGAGATAGGGAGGGGGAGCGAGGGCCATGGAGGGATTTGAACAGGAGGATGAGAATTGTAGGGGCTGGAGGAGGTTACAGAGATAGGGAGGGGGGGGCGAGGGCCATGGAGGGATTTGAACAGGAGGATGAGAATTGTAGGGGCTGGAGGAGGTTACAGAGATAGGGAGGGGGGGCGAGGGGCCATGGAGGGATTTGAACAGGAGGATGAGAATTGTAGGGGCTGGAGGAGGTTACAGAGATAGGGAGGGGGGCGAGGGCCATGGAGGGATTTGAACAGGAGGATGAGAATTGTAGGGGCTGGAGGAGGTTACAGAGATAGGGAGGGGGGCGAGGGCCATGGAGGGATTTGAACAGGAGGATGAGAATTGTAGGGGCTGGAGGAGGTTACAGAGATAGGGAGGGGGGGCGAGGGGCCATGGAGGGATTTGAACAGGAGGATGAGAATTGTAGGGGCTGGAGGAGGTTACAGAGATAGGGAGGGGGGGGCGAGGGCCATGGAGGGATTTGAACAGGAGGATGAGAATTGTAGGGGCTGGAGGAGGTTACAGAGATAGGGAGGGGGGCGAGGGCCATGGAGGGATTTGAACAGGAGGATGAGAATTGTAGGGGCTGGAGGAGGTTACAGAGATAGGGAGGGGGGCGAGGGCCATGGAGGGATTTGAACACAGTGCTCTAGGACTCGAGCCCCACTCCCCGGCCCCAGGACTGAGGGAGCGCCACTCTCTCCTTTCACTCTCCCCTCTCCTGTGGCTCCTCCCCCTCTCCGCGGAACAAGGAGTGAGGGGGCGGAGCCTCAATAACGGCTGCCCCTCCAGCACAGACACAGCGCGCACGCTCCACACACGCCCCGCCCCCTCAGTGACACCGCGCACGCTCCACACACGCCCCGCCCTCCCTCTGCCGGAGGCCCCGCCCACAGAGCGAGCCTGCGCCTGCGCAGCTCCGCGCGGCCGGCGGTTGGGAATTCAAAAAAACGGAGCGGACGGAAGCGGCGCCATTTTGAGGAGGGTTTTTAAAAATAAAAACAATTAATTGAAGGGCGGCGGGAAATCAATAATAATAATAATAAATTAATAATAAATAATCAGGATCAAACCCTCGGGGGCGGAGAGGCCCAGACCTGGTGAGTGAAGCCTGGGGCTGGGAGTGAGGGTCTGGGGGAGGGAGAGGGGGAGTGAGGGTCGAGGGGAGGGAGAGGGGGAGTGAGGGTCTGAGGGGAGGGAGAGGGGGAGTGAGGGTCTGAGGGGAGGGAGAGGGGGAGTGAGGGTCTGGGGGGAGTGAGGGTCTGGGGGGAGGGAGAGGGAGAGTGAGGGTCTGGGGGAGGGAGAGGGAGTGAGGGTCTGGGGAGAGGGAGAGGGGGGAGTGAGAGTCTGAGGGAGGGGGGGGAGTGAGGGTCTGGGGGGAGGGGAGGGGGGGAGTGAGGGTCTGGGGGGAGGGGAGGGGGGAGTGAGGGTCTGGGGGGAGGGGAGGGGGGAGTGAGGGTCTGGGGGGAGGGGAGGGGGGGAGTGAGGGTCTGGGGGGAGGGGAGGGGGGGAGTGAGGGTCTGGGGGAGGGGAGGGGGGGGAGTGAGGTCTGGGGGGAGTGAGGGTCTGGGGGGAGGGGAGGGGGGGAGTGAGGGTCTGGGGGGAGGGAGGGGGGGAGGGAGGGTCTGGGGGGAGGGGAGGGGGGGGAGGGGAGGGGGGGGAGGGGGGGGGGAGGGGAGGGGGGGGGAGGGGAGGGGGGGAGTGAGGGTCTGGGGGAGGGGAGGGGGGGAGTGAGGGTCTGGGGGAGTGAGGGTCTGGGGGGAGGGGAGGGGGGGAGTGAGGGTCTGGGGGAGGGAGGGGGGAGTGAGGGTCTGGGGGGAGGGGAGGGGGGAGTGAGGGTCTGGGGGGAGTGAGGGTCTGGGGGGAGGGTCTGGGGGGAGTGAGGGTCTGGGGGGAGGGGAGGGGGGGGAGTGAGGGTCTGGGGGGAGGGGGGGGGGAGGGGAGGGGAGGGGAGGGGGGGGGGGAGGGGAGGGGGGGGGGAGGGGAGGGGGGGAGTGAGGGTCTGAGGGGAGGGGATGGGGGGAGTGAGGGTCTGAGGGGAGGGGATGGGGGGAGTGAGGGGTGGAGGGGAGTGAGGGTATGAGGGGTGGGGGGAGTGAGGGTCTGAGGGAGGGGGAGGGAGTGAAGCTTGAGGCAGATTATCTGGTCATTCATCTCAGTGAATTACATAGAATTTTACAGCACAGAAAACAGGCCATTCGGCCCAACTGGTCTATCCCGGTGTTTACGCTCCACACGAGCCTCCTCCCTCCCTCCTCCATCTCACCCTATCCCCCTATCCTTCTATTCCTTTCTCCCTCATGTGTTTATCCAGCTTCCCCTTAAATCCATCTCCACTGTTCACCTCAACTACTCCTTGTGGGAGTGAGTTCCACATTCTCACCACTCTCTGGGGAAAGAAGTTTCTCCTGAATTCCCGATTGGATTTATTACTGACTATCTTATATTTATGGCCCCCAGTTCTGGTCTCCCCCACAAGTGGAAACATCTTCTCTACGTCTATCCTATCGAACCCTTTCATAATCTTAAAGACCTCGATCAGGTCACCCCTCAGTCTTCTCTTTTCTGGAGAAAAGAGCCCCAGGCTATTCCGCCTTTCCTGATAGTTTGTAACCTCACAGTTCTGGTATCATCCCAGTTTCTGCACCTTCTCCAGTGTCTCTATATCCATTTTATAATATGGAGACCAGAACTGTGCACAGTGCTCCAAGTGTGGTCTAACCCAGGTATATGGAGACCAGAACTGTGCACAGTGCTCAAGTGTGGTCTAACCAAGGTATATGGAGACCAGAACTGTACACAGTGCTCCAAGTGTGGTCTAAACAAGGTATATGGAGACCAGAACTGTACACATTGCTCCAAGTGTGGTCTAACCAAGGTATATGGAGACCAGAACTGTACACAGTGCTCCAAGTGTGGTCTAAACAAGATATATGGAGACCAGAACTGTACACAGTGCTCCAAGTGTGGTCTAACCAAGGTATATGGAGACCGGAACTGTGCACAGTGCTCCAAGTGTGGTCTAACCAAGGTATATGGAGACCGAACTGTGCACAGTGCTCAAGTGTGGTCTAACCAAGGTATATGGAGACCAGAACTGTGCACAGTGCTCCAAGTGTGGTCTAACCAAGGTATATGGAGACCGGAACTGTGCACAGTGCTCCAAGTGTGGTCTAACCAAGGTATATGGAGACCAGAACTGTGCACAGTGCTCCAAGTGTGGTCTAAACAAGGTATATGGAGACCAGAACTGTGCACAGTGCTCCAAGTGTGGTCTAACCAAGGTATATGGAGACCAGAACTGTGCACAGTGCTCCAAGTGTGGTCTAAACAAGGTATATGGAGACCGGAACTGTGCACAGTGCTCCAAGTGTGGTCTAACCAAGGTATATGGAGACCAGAACTGTGCACAGTGTTCCAAGTGTGGTCTAACCAAGGTATATGGAGACCGGAACTGTACACAGTGCTCCAAGTGTGGTCT
Source organism: Heptranchias perlo (assembly GCF_035084215.1). Classification (NCBI taxonomy): domain Eukaryota; kingdom Metazoa; phylum Chordata; class Chondrichthyes; order Hexanchiformes; family Hexanchidae; genus Heptranchias; species Heptranchias perlo. The sequence goes on from NW_027139386.1 coordinate 11,500, forward strand.
AACCAAGGTATATGGAGACCAGAACTGTACACAGTGCTCCAAGTGTGGTCTAACCAAGGTATATGGAGACCAGAACTGTGCACAGTGCTCCAAGTGTGGTCTAACCAAGGTATATGGAGACCAGAACTGTACACAGTGCTCCAAGTGTGGTCTAACCAAGGTATATGGAGACCAGAACTGTGCACAGTGTTCCAAGTGTGGTCTAACCAAGGTATATGGAGACCAGAACTGTACACAGTGCTCCAAGTGTGGTCTAACCAAGGGATATGGAGACCAGAACTGTAACACAGTGCTCCAAGTGTGGTCTAACCAAGGTATATGGAGACCGGAACTGTACACAGTGCTCCAAGTGTGGTCTAACCAAGGTATATGGAGACCAGAACTGTACACAGTGCTCCAAGTGTGGTCTAACCAAGGTATATGGAGACCAGAACTGTGCACAGTGCTCCAAGTGTGGTCTAACCAAGGTATATGGAGACCAGAAACTGTACACAGTGCTCCAAGTGTGGTCTAACCAAGGTATATGGAGACCAGAACTGTGCACAGTGTTCAAGTCTGGTCTAACCAAGGTATATGGAGACCAGAACTGTACACAGTGCTCCAAGTGTGGTCTAACCAAGGTATATGGAGACCAGAACTGTGCACAGTGCTCCAAGTGTGGTCTAACCCAGGTATATGGAGACCAGAACTGTACACAGTGCTCCAGGTGTGGTCTAACCAAGGTATATGGAGACCAGAACTGTGCACAGTGTTCCAAGTGTGGTCTAACCAAGGTATATGGAGACCAGAACTGTACACAGTGCTCCAAGTGTGGTCTAACCAAGGGATATGGAGACCAGAACTGTAACACAGTGCTCCAAGTGTGGTCTAACCAAGGTATATGGAGACCGGAACTGTACACAGTGCTCCAAGTGTGGTCTAACCAAGGTATATGGAGACCAGAACTGTACACAGTGCTCCAAGTGTGGTCTAACCAAGGTATATGGAGACCAGAACTGTGCACAGTGCTCCAAGTGTGGTCTAACCCAGGTATATGGAGACCAGAACTGTACACAGTGCTCCAAGTGTGGTCTAACCAAGGTATATGGAGACCAGAACTGTGCACAGTGCTCCGAGTGTGGTCTAACCAAGGTATATGGAGACCGGAACTGTGCACAGTGCTCCAAGTGTGGTCTAACCAAGGTATATGGAGACCAGAACTGTGCACAGTGCTCCAAGTGTGGTCTAAACAAGGTATATGGAGACCAGAACTGTGCACAGTGCTCCAAGTGTGGTCTAAACAAGGTATATGGAGACCAGAACTGTACACAGTGTTCCAAGTGTGGTCTAACCAAGGTATATGGAGACCAGAACTGTGCACAGTGCTCCGAGTGTGGGTCTAACCAAGGTATATGGAGACCAGAACTGTGCACAGTGCTCCTAGTGTGGTCTAACCAAGGTATATGGAGACCAGAACTGTACACAGTGTTCCAAGTGTGGTCTAACCAAGGTTCTATACAAGTATTGGGTACAATTCTGGGCACCACACTTTCGGAAGGATGTCAAGGCCTTTGATAGGGTGGAGCTGGGGTGTGTGACTGAATCGGTAGCTCTTTCAAAGAGCCGGCACAGCACGACGGGCCGAATGGCCTCCTTCTGTGCAGTAAGATTCTAACTTCTCTGCTTTTCAATTCTATCCCACTAGAAATGAACCCCAGTGCTTGGTTTCCCTTTCTTCTGTCCACGTTATCCTGCGTCGCTACTTTTAATGTATCTGTGCGCCCCCCCCCCTTTCCCCAATCCGTCTGCTCCTGTACCCCGTTTAGACTCTTAACATCCAAGGAGCATGTGGCCGCCTTATTCTTCGCGCCGCCTCACACTTATTAACGTTGAAGCTGATTTGCCGATCTCGTTGCAGTTTGTGGGATCGCGCTGTGCGCAAATTGGCTGCAGAGCGTTTCCCTACGTTACAACAGCGACCGACCGCGCTTCGAAATGTACTTTATTGACGGTGAAGCGCTTTGAGGCGTCCTGAGGCGGTGATAAAGCTCGACGTAGGAATGAGAGCCCTTTCCTCTTTCTTTTCTCTCCAGGAGGGAGCGACGGCCCCAATGGAGGATTCCCGACGGCCGGCGACCGGCGCCGAGGGGGCGGAAGAGGGACCGAACGCCCCGGGGGGACAGAAGAGCTTCATCTGTTCGCAGTGCGGCCAGAGTTTCGAGTCCTTCGCCCGGCTGGGACTGCACCAGCGGGAGCACCACGGCAAAGAGTCCCTCGAGTGCCCGGACTGCGGGGAGCGCTTTGCCCGCTGGGCGGACCTCAGCTGCCACCGGCGCTCGCACGCCGGCACCAAGAGCTACCGGTGCCCGGACTGCGGCCGGGAGTTCGGCCGCCCGTCGGTGCTGACCGTCCACCGGCGCTCCCACACCGGGGAGAAGCCCTTCCCCTGCCCGGAGTGCGGGCAGAGGTACAGCCAGCGGGGCGGGCTGAATTGGCACCGGCGGCTCCACGCGGTGGAAGGGCCCCTGCCCTGCCCCGACTGCGGGCAGCCGTTCAGCCGGCGGGCCGAGCTGACCCGGCACCAGCGCTCCCACACCGGCGAGAAGCCTTTCCCCTGCCCCGACTGCGGCAAGAGCTTCCGCTGGGCGCCCAGCCTGGCCCGTCACCGGCTCGACCACCACTCGGCCGAGCGGCCCTTCCGCTGCGACGACTGCGGCGCCGGCTTCCCCCACCTGTCCCGGCTCCGCCGCCACCGGCACGCCCGCGCCGGGGAGACGCCCTTCGACTGCCAGGCCTGCGGCAAGAACTTTGGCTGCTCCTCGGCCCTGGCCCTGCACCGGCGCTCCCACGCCGGGGAGCGGCCCTTCGGCTGCCGGGACTGCGGCAGGGAGTTCAGCCGCTCCTCCGCCCTGGCCCTGCACCGGCGCGTCCACACCGGGGAGCGGCCCTTCGCCTGCCGGGACTGCGGCAGGGAGTTTAGCCGCTCGTCCAACCTGGCCGCCCACCGGCTCACCCACGGCAAGGAGAGGCCCTTCGCCTGCCGGGACTGTGGCAAGTGCTTCGCCCGCTCGTCCAACCTGGCCATCCATCGGCGGACGCACGGCACGCGGGCCTGACCCCCCCCCCCCCCCCCAACCACTGGCGAGGAGTCTGGCCTCCACCCCTGCACCTGGGGGGAGAGGAAGGGGTTTGGGGAGTTCCTCCGCCTCGGCAGACGGGGATGTGACTGAGTGAGGCCTGGGGTTCGGAGGGGGGTGATTGAGTGTAGCCCAGCCCCCAGGTCCCTCAACGTTAATTTACAAATCGTTCCCCCACACAAGCAAACAAAAAAAAAAATGTACAGCGCAGTCACAAACAGGTACCGCGCACGACCGCACCAATTCTCCGTCCACCTGTTCGAATCCCTCCATGGCCCTCGCCCCCCCTCCCTATCTCTGTAACCTCCTCCAGCCCCTACAATTCTCATCCTCCTGTTCAAACCCCTCCATGGCCCTCGCCCCCCCTCCCTATCTCTGTAACCTCCTCCAGCCCCTACAATTCTCATCCTCCTGTTCGAATCCCTCCATGGCCCTCGCCTCCCCCTCCCTATCTCTGTAACCTCCTCCAGCCCCTACAATTCTCATCCTCCTGTTCAAATCCCTCCATGGCCCTCGCCCCCCCATTCCCTATCTCTGTAACCTCCTCCAGCCCCTACAATTCTCATCCTCCTGTTCAAACCCCTCCATGGCCCTCGCCCCCCCTCCCTATCTCTGTAACCTCCTCCAGCCCCTACAATTCTCATCCTCCTGTTCGAATCCCTCCATGGCCCTCGCCCCCCCTCCCTATCTCTGTAACCTCCTCCAGCCCCTACAATTCTCATCCTCCTGTTCAAATCCCTCCATGGCCCTCGCCCCCCCCCTCCCTATCTCTGTAACCTCCTCCAGCCCCGACAATTCTCATCCTCCTGTTCAAATCCCTCCATGGCCCTCGCCCCCCTCCCTATCTCTGTAACCTCCTCCAGCCCCTACAATTCTCATCCTCCTGTTCAAATCCCTCCATGGCCCTCGCCCCCCCTCCCTATCTCTGTAACTTCCTCCAGCCCCTACAATTCTCATCCTCCTGTTCAAATCCCTCCATGGCCCTCGCCCCCCCTCCCTATCTCTGTAACCTCCTCCAGCCCCTACAATTCTCATCCTCCTGTTCAAATCCCTCCATGGCCCTCGCCCCCCCTCCCTATCTCTGTAACCTCCTCCAGCCCCTACAATTCACATCCTCCTGTTCAAATCCCTCCATGGCCCTCGCCCCCCCTCCCTATCTCTGTAACCTCCTCCAGCCCCTACAATTCTCATCCTCCTGTTCAAATCCCTCCATGGCCCTCGCCCCCCCCTCCCTATCTCTGTAACCTCCTCCAGCCCCTACAATTCTCATCCTCCTGTTCAAATCCCTCCATGGCCCTCGCCCCCCTCCCTATCTCTGTAACCTCCTCCAGCCCCGACAATTCTCATCCTCCTGTTCAAATCCCTCCATGGCCCTCGTCCCCCCCCCCCCTCCCTCCCTATCTCTGTAACTTCCTCCAGCCCCTACAATTCTCATCCTCCTGTTCAAATCCCTCCATGGCCCTCGTCCCCCCCCCCCCCCTCCCTCCCTATCTCTGTAACTTCCTCCAGCCCCTACAATTCTCATCCTCCTGGTCAAATCCCTCCATGGCCCTCGCCCCCCCCCCTCCCTTTCTCTGTAACCTCCTCCAGCCCCGACAATTCTCATCCTCCTGTTCAAATCCCTCCATGACCCTCGCCCCCCCCTCCCTATCTCTGTAACCTCCTCCAGCCCCTACAATTCTCATCCTCCTGTTCAAATCCCTCCATGGCCCTCGCCCCCCCCTCCCTATCTCTGTAACCTCCTCCAGCCCTACAACCCTCCGAGATCTCTGTGCTCCTCCAATTCTGGCCGCTTGCACATCCCCGATTCCCATCGCTCCACCATTGGCGGCCGTGCCTTCAGCTGCCTGGGCCCTAAGCTCTGGAATTCCCTCCCTAAACCTCTCCCCCTCTCTCTCTTCCTTTAAGACGCTCCTTAAAACCTACCTCTTTGGTCACCTGTCCGAGTATCTCCTTGTGGCTCGGTGTCAGATTTTGTTTGATTTGCACTCCTGTGAATCGTCTTTGGCCGTTGACGGCGCTATGTAAATGCAAGTTGTTGCAGTTTTGCACTACTGAGCTTTGGAAAGGGGGAATGAACAGCTTCCTGCTTCTGTTGGTGAGGCACAAACTCTGCAGGGGACCCAGGAACAGGAGGAGGCCATTTCGCCCCTCGAGCCTGTTCCGCCGTTCAGTGAGATAGTGGCTGATCTGTGACCTAACTCCGTATACCTGCCTTAGCCCCGTATCCCTTAATAACTTTGTTTAACAAAAATCTATCAATCTTAGCTTTAAAATTAACAATCGAGTGAGCATCAACTGCCATTTGCGGAAGAGCGTTCCAAACTTCTCCCACCCTTTGGGTGTAGAAGTGTTTTCGAACTTCACTCCTGAAAGTCCTGGCTCTAATTTTTAGGCTGTGTCCCCTAGTCCTAGACTCCCCAACCAGCGGAAATAGTTTCTCTCCATCCACCCTGTCAGTTCCCCTAAATATCTTCAAAATTTTGATCAAAGTCATCTAAATTCCAGGGAGTACAACCCTAGTTTGTGTAATCAATGAGCCTTGCGACGAGTGTCACCGATAAACCACTTAATCACATCGCGTTCCCTTCCTGAGGGGAGACACAGAGTCTGCAAAGGGATAGAGACAGGTTAAGTGAGTGGGCAAGAAGGTGGCAGATGGAGTATAATGTGGGGAAATGTGAGGTTATCGCTTTGGTAGGAAGAATAGAAAAACAGAATATTTTTTAAATGGTGAGAAACTATTAAATGTTGGTGTTCAGAGGGATTTGGGTGTCCTTGTACACGAAATGCAGAAAGTTAACATGCAGGCAATTAGGGAGGCAAACGGCACGTTGGTCTTTATTGCAAGGGGGTTGGAGTACAAGAGTAAGGAAGTCTTACTGCAATTGTACAGGGCTTTGAGACCTCACCTGGAGTACTGTGTACAGTTTTGGCCTCCTGACCTAAGGAAGGATATATTTGCCTTGGAGGCAGTGCAATGAAGGCTCTCTGGATTAATTCCTGGGATGAGAGAGTTGTCCTATGAGGAGAGGTTGAGTAGAATGGGCCGATACTCTCTGGAGTTCAGAAGAATGAGAGGTGATCTCATTGAAACATATACGATTCTGAGGGGGCTCGACAGGGTAGATGCTGAGAGGTTGTTTCCACCTGGCTGGAGAGTCTAGAACTAGGGGGCATAGTCTCAGGATAAGGGGTCGGACATTCAAGACTGAGATGAGGAGGAATTTCTTCACTCAGAGGGTGGTGAATCTTTGGAATTCTCTACCCCAGAGGGCTGTGGACGCTCAGAAGTTGAATTTTTGAAGGCTGAGATCGATAGATTTTTGGACTCTGGGGGAATCGAGGGATATGGGGATCAGCCGTGATCTGATTGAATGGCGGAGCAGGCTCGAGGGGCCGAATGGCCAACTCCTGCTCCTATTTCTTATGTTCTAAACCACCAGGGAGACGTAGGGTAATGGGACTGTTTCCAACGGGTTACAGTTATATAAATCTCTGGTCAGACCCCTAGTGGAGATGATGTGTTCAGTTCTGGGCACCGCACCTCAGGAAGGATATATTGACCTTGGAGTGGGTGCAGCGCAGATTCACCAGAATATTACCAGGCTGAAAGAGTTAAATTATGAGGACAGGTTGTGTCGACTAGGCTTGTATTCCCCTCGAGTATCGAAGATTATGGGGTGATCCGATTGAGGTGTTTAAGATGATTAAAGCATTTGACAGGGTAGATTGAAACTATTTCCTCTGGTGGGGGAGTCCAGATCCATGGGGCATAAAAGGGGAAATAAGAGGGGCTATGAGAATAGATTAGTGGCCATAAATATTAAACAGGTAGTCAAAGGAAGGGTGGGACCGATTAGGGACAAAAAAGGAGATCTTGTTGTGGCGGCAGAGGGAATCGCTGAGGTACTAAATGAATACTTTGCATCAGTCTTCACTAGAGAAGAGGATGCTGCCATTGTAGCTGTAAAGGAGGAGGGAGCGATATTGGATAGGATAAAAATAGATAAAGAGGAGGTATTTAAGATTGGCAGTACTCAAAGTAGAAAAGTCACCCGGTCCAGATGGGACGCATCCAAGGTTACTGAGGGAAGTAAAGGTGGAGATAGCGGAGGCTCTGGCCACAATCTTCCAATCCCCCTTGGGTATGGGGACGGTGCTGGAGGACTGGAGGATTGCAAATGTTACACCCCTGCTCAAAAAAAGGGGGAGAGGGATAAACCCAGCAATTACAGGCCAGTCAGCCTAATATCAGTGGTGGGGAAACTTTTAGAGACAATAATCGAAGACACAATTAATTGGCACTTTAAAAGTACGAGCTAATAAATGAAAGTCATCATGGATTTGTTAACAGCATATCCCGTCTGACTAACTTGATTGAGTTCTTTGATGAAGTAACGGAGAGGGTTGATGAGGATAGTGCGGTTAATGTTGTGTATATGGACTTTCGAAAGGTATTTGATAAAGTATCACATAATAGACTTGTTAGCAAAATTAAAACCCTTGAGATTAAAGGGACAGTGCTGGTGTAGATAACAAATTTGGCTAAGGGACAGAAAGCAGAGAGTAGTGGTGAACAGTTGTTTTTCAGACTGGAGGGAAGTATACAGTGGTGTTCCCCAGGGGTCAGTATTAGGACCACTGCTCTTTTTGATATATAATAATGACCTGGACTTGGGTATGGAGGGTATAATTTCAAAGTTTCCACATGACACGATACTCGGGAATGTAGTAAACAATGTGGAGGATAGCACCAGACTTCAGGGAGACAGAGACAGACTGGTGAAATGGGCAGACATGTGGCAGATGTGTTCATTGGGGTTCATTTCTGGAGGGATAGAATTGAAAAGAAGAGAAGTTATGTTAAACTTGTACAAAACCTTGGTTAGACCGCACTTGGAGCACTGTGCACAGTTCTGGTCCCCATATACCTTGGTTAGACCACACTTGGAGCACTGTGCACAGTTCTGGTCTCCATATACCTTGGTTAGACCACACTTGAAGCACTGTGCACAGTTCTGGTCTCCATATACCTTGGTTAGACCACACTGGGAGCACTGTGTACAGTTCTGGTCTCCATATACCTTGGTTAGACCACACTGGGAGCACTGTGTACAGTTCTGGTCTCCATATACCTTGGTTAGACCACACTGGGAGCACTGTGCACAGTTCTGGTCTGCATATACCTTGGTTAGACCACACTTGGAGCACTGTGCACAGTTCTGGTCTGCATATACCTTGGTTAGACCACACTTGGAGCACTGTGCACAGTTCTGGTCTGCATATACCTTGGTTAGACCACACTTGGAGCACTGTGCACAGTTCTGGTCTCCATATTATAAAAAGGATATAGAGGCACTGGAGAAGGTGCAAAAAAGATTTACTGGGATGATACCAGAACTGAGAGGTTCGACCTATCAGGAAAGATTGAACAGGCTGGGGCTCTTTTCTCTCGAAAAGAGAAGACTGAGGGGTGACCTGATCGAGGTCTTTAAGATTATGAAAGGGTTCGATAGGGTAGACGTAGAGAAGATGTTTCCACTTGTGGGGGAGACCAGAACTGGGGGCCATAAATATAAGACAGTCAGTAATAAATCCAATCGGGAATTCAGGAGAAACTTCTTTCCCCAGAGAGTGGTGAGAATGTGGAACTCTTTCCCCCCCCCCCCCTCCAAGAAAGCTGTTGAGGCTGGGGGTCAATTGAAAATTTCAAAACTGCGATTTTTGTTGGGTAAGGGTATTAAGGGTTATGGAACCAAGGCGGGCGGATGGAGTTAAGATACAGATCGGCCGTGATCTCACTGAACGGCGGAACAGGCTCGGGGGGCTGAATGGCCTCCTCCTGTTCCTGTATTCCCAGCGGAGCTTTTTGCAAGATTTCTCCAGGGGCGAATAGAGAGAAAGACTGTGTCCTCCGGGCTAAGGTTTTGGTGGGGCCGCCAAATTAAAATGTTTACTGATAAGCGACGCGAATTTCTTTTTATTCGCTGGAACGTGGAAAAACGCTTTGCCAAAAGCTCGGCCAAAGAGGCGGGTTTTAAGGGTGTCGTAAAGGAGGTGGAGAGGCTTTTGGGGGGAATTCCAGAGCTCGGGGCCCAGGCAGCTGAAGGCACGGCCGCCAGTGGTGGAGCGATGGGAATCGGGGGACGTGCCAGAGGCCAGAATTGGTGCTGTTGTATGAGGTCGTGCTGTCCGTGTTTTTGCTATGTCAACACTGTAAGGAGTTTACTGATGTAAGAGTTGCACAGCTTCTGTTAAACATGTAAAATACTGTCTCTGTAATAGCTGTCTGCACTCCAAATATATACATAACTTATTGTCTCTGCCTTCTGTTTTCAATAATAAACAGATGCATGCCATAGGTAGCGTGGAGCAAATCAATAAAAGCACCGCTCTCCCGCGTTAAAGTCCGTCGGAGCGGCTCTGGGAGGAAGATGTTGAAGGTAAAGGTGTGATTGTGGGAGCTGGTACAAGGAACGCAGTGTCGTCACTGGGGCCGAGCTCCCTGGACTGATTAACCACAGCACAGCTTCACTGTTAGATAAGTTCACCACCACCACCAGCTGCTGCTGCTGCTGCTACTCCCATTGACACAGCGCCTTTAACAGAGTTAAAAACGTCCCAAGGCGCTTCACAGGAGCGATTCTCAAAACAGAATTTGACACCGAGCCACATACGGTGATATTAGGACAGGTGAGCAAACTCTTGGGCAAAGATTAGGTTTTAAGGAGCGTCTTAAAGCAAGACAGAGAGGTGGGAATTCCAGAGCTCAGGGCCCAGGCAGCTGAAGGCATGGCCGCCAATGGTCGGGGGGTGTGCAAGAGGCCAGAATGGGAGGAGCGCAGAGATCTCTGAGGGTTTTAGGGGCAGATATGGCGGGGGGGGGGGGGGGGGGGGTGGGCGCGAGGGCCATGGAGGGGTCTGAACAGGAGGATGGGAATTGTCGGGGCTGGAGGAGGTTACAGAGATAGGGAGGGGGGGCGAGGGCCATGGAGGGATTTGAACAGGAGGATGAGAATTGTAGGGGCTGGAGGAGGTTACAGAGATAGGGAGGGCGGCGAGGGCCATGGAGGGATTTGAACAGGAGGATGAGAATTGTAGGGGCTGGAGGAGGTTACAGAGATAGGGAGGGGGGCGAGGGCCATGGAGGGATTTGAACAGGAGGATGAGAATTGTAGGGGCTGGAGGAGGTTACAGAGATAGGGAGGGGGGCGAGGGTCATGGAGGGGTTTGAACAGGAGGATGGGAATTGTAGGGGCTGGAGGAGGTTACAGAGATAGGGAGGGGGGCGAGGGCCATGGAGGGATTTGAACAGGAGGATGAGGATTGTAGGGGCTGGAGGAGGTTACAGAGATAGGGAGGGGGGCGAGGGCCATGGAGGGATTTGAACAGGAGGATGAGAATTGTAGGGGCTGGAGGAGGTTACAGAGATAGGGAGGGGGGCGAGGGCCATGGAGGGGTTTGAACAGGAGGATGGGAATTGTAGGGGCTGGAGGAGGTTACAGAGATAGGGAGGGGGGGCGAGGGTCATGGAGGGGTTTGAACAGGAGGATGGGAATTGTAGGGGCTGGAGGAGGTTACAGAGATAGGGAGGGGGGGCGAGGGCCATGGAGGGATTTGAACAGGAGGATGAGAATTGTAGGGGCTGGAGGAGGTTACAGAGATAGTGAGGGGGGGCGAGGGCCATGGAGGGATTTGAACAGGAGGATGAGAATTGTAGGGCTGGAGGAGGTTACAGAGATAGGGAGGGGGGGCGAGGGTCATGGGGGGATTTGAACAGGAGGATGAGAATTGTAGGGCTGGAGGAGGTTACAGAGATAGGGAGGGGGGCGAGGGCCATGGAGGGATTTGAACAGGAGGATGAGAATTGTAGGGGCTGGAGGAGGTTACAGAGATAGGGAGGGGGGGCGAGGGTCATGGAGGGATTTGAACAGGAGGATGGGAATTGTAGGGGCTGGAGGAGGTGACAGAGAGAGGGAGAGGAGGGTGAGGGCCATGGAGGGATTTGAACAGGAGGATGAGAATTGTAGGGGCTGGAGGAGGTTACAGAGATAGGGAGGGGGGGCGAGGGGCCATGGAGGGATTTGAACAGGAGGATGAGAATTGCAGGGGCTGGAGGAGGTTACAGAGATAGGGAGGGGGGGCGAGGGGCCATGGAGGGATTTGAACAGGAGGATGAGAATTGCAGGGGCTGGAGGAGGTTACAGAGATAGGGAGGGAGGGCGAGGGTCATGGAGGGGTTTGAACAGGAGGATGGGAATTGTAGGGGCTGGAGGAGGTTACAGAGATAGTGAGGGGGGGCGAGGGCCATGGAGGGATTTGAACAGGAGGATGAGAATTGTAGGGCTGGAGGAGGTTACAGAGATAGGGAGGGGGGGCGAGGGTCATGGGGGGATTTGAACAGGAGGATGAGAATTGTAGGGCTGGAGGAGGTTACAGAGATAGGGAGGGGGGGCGAGGGTCATGGGGGGATTTGAACAGGAGGATGAGAATTGTAGGGCTGGAGGAGGTGACAGAGATAGGGAGGGGGGCGAGGGCCATGGAGGGATTTGAACAGGAGGATGAGAATTGCAGGGGCTGGAGGAGGTTACAGAGATAGGGAGGGGGGGCGAGGGACATGGAGGGGTTTGAACAGGAGGATGGGAATTGTAGGGGCTGGAGGAGGTTACAGAGATAGTGAGGGGGGGCGAGGGCCATGGAGGGATTTGAACAGGAGGATGAGAATTGTAGGGCTGGAGGAGGTTACAGAGATAGGGAGGGGGGGCGAGGGTCATGGGGGGATTTGAACAGGAGGATGAGAATTGTAGGGCTGGAGGAGGTTACAGAGATAGGGAGGGGGGCGAGGGCCATGGAGGGATTTGAACAGGAGGATGAGAATTGTAGGGGCTGGAGGAGGTTACAGAGATAGGGAGGGGGGTCGAGGGTCATGGAGGGATTTGAACAGGAGGATGGGAATTGTAGGGGCTGGAGGAGGTGACAGAGAGAGGGAGAGGAGGGTGAGGGCCATGGAGGGATTTGAACAGGAGGATGAGAATTGTAGGGGCTGGAGGAGGTTACAGAGATAGGGAGGGGGGGCGAGGGGCCATGGAGGGATTTGAACAGGAGGATGAGAATTGCAGGGGCTGGAGGAGGTTACAGAGATAGGGAGGGGGGCGAGGGACATGGAGGGATTTGAACAGGAGGATGAGAATTGTAGGGGCTGGAGGAGGTTACAGAGATAGGGAGGGGGGGCGAGGGGCCATGGAGGGATTTGAACAGGAGGATGAGAATTGCAGGGGCTGGAGGAGGTTACAGAGATAGGGAGGGAGGGCGAGGGTCATGGAGGGGTTTGAACAGGAGGATGGGAATTGTAGGGGCTGGAGGAGGTTACAGAGATAGGGAGGGGGGGCGAGGGGCCATGGAGGGATTTGAACAGGAGGATGAGAATTGTCGGGGCTGGAGGAGGTTACAGAGATAGGGAGGGGGGCGAGGGTCATGGAGGGATTTGAACAGGAGGATGAGAATTGTCGGGGCTGGAGGAGGTTACAGAGATAGGGAGGGGGGGCGAGGGCCATGGAGGGATTTGAACAGGAGGATGAGAATTGTCGGGGCTGGAGGAGGTTACAGAGATAGGGAGGGGGGGCGAGGGCCATGGAGGGATTTGAACAGGAGGATGAGAATTGTCGGGGCTGGAGGAGGTTACAGAGATAGGGAGGGGGGGCGAGGGGCCATGGAGGGATTTGAACAGGAGGATGAGAATTGTCGGGGCTGGAGGAGGTTACAGAGATAGGGAGGGGGGGCGAGGGTCATGGAGGGATTTGAACAGGAGGATGAGAATTGTAGGGGCTGGAGGAGGTTACAGAGATAGGGAGGGGGGGGCGAGGGGCCATGGAGGGATTTGAACAGGAGGATGAGAATTGTCGGGGCTGGAGGAGGTTACAGAGATAGGGAGGGGGGGCGAGGGCCATGGAGGGATTTGAACAGGAGGATGAGGATTTTAAAATCGAGGCGTTCCCGGACCGGGAACCAGTGTCGGTCCAGCGAGCACAGGGGGTGATGGGTGAACGGGACTTGGTGTGAGTTTGGATACCGGGGGGGCAGCAGGAGTTTTGGACGAGCTGGAGTTTACGGAGGGTTGACGATGGGAGGCCGGCCAGGAGAGCACTGGAATAGTCGAGTCTGGAGGTGACAAAGGGCACGGGTGAGGGTCTCAGCAGCGGGGGGCCGGAGACGGGCGATGTTACGGAGGTGGAAATACATGAGGGAGAAAGGAATAGAAGGCTATGAAAAGGACCAGCTGAGCCGAATGGCCTGCCTCCGTGCAGTAAAAGTTCCACCTGGTTCCACGTGAGCCTTCCCCCCCCCCCCCCCCTCACCCCGGTCGACGCACAAATCCGACGGGGCAGGAGTCTCGGGAGTTGGGAGGAGCTGCCCGTATCCCGTCCCAGGGGCCGGGTTCTGGCACGTGGCCTTGGGCCGGCCGAGTGCGTGGCCGAACCAGTGCGGGTGCAGTGGGAGAGCACCTTGCCCCACCCCGACCCGCGGGTCACAGCCGGGAGACGGAGTCGAATCTCCAGCTGCGCTGGGGGAGCAGGTGAAGTTGTTCGGCCCTCCCCGGGGAATTCTCCGTCGGCGCCAACTGTCAGCCCCAGAGACAGGGAAATGGACTTGCGTTTCTCCACGTGAGCTTGACCACCTCCTCTGGACGTCCCCCAGAGCGCTTCACAGCCAATGAAGCACTTCGTGAAGTGCGGCCGCTGTTGCAATGCGGGGAGACGCGGCGGCCAATTTGGGCACGGCAAGATCCCACAAACGGCAATGTGCCAAATGACCAGATCGTCAGGTTGAGGGATAAATGGAGGGGCCCAGGACACCGGGGAGAAACCCCCCCACCCCCGGCCCTGCTCTTCTTCCAGTAGTGGCAGTGGGAGCTTTTACATCCACCTGAGAGGGGCACAGGGAGGGCCTAGGTTTAATCCCCAGGCTTCACTGCCCACTCCACCCCGACTTAGGCCCTGACTCCCTGCCCAAGGCATCACCCCTTCCCCCTGCACCCCCACTTTTAGGCCGTGAGAAGGGGGCAGGGCGTGCTTGGAGCGTGCGCAGCATCTCTGTCTCTCTTCTGTTGGGGTGCCCGTTATTTGGGCTCTGCCCCCTGGTTCCTGGCTCCACGGATGGGGAGGGGTCAGAGGATAGTGGGTGGGGCCAAATGACAGGAGAGACCAGAGGATAGGGGTGGGGCGGGGTCAGAAGATAGTGGGGAGGGTGAAGGATAAGGGGGAAAGGATGAGGGGGAGGGTGAAATGATAGGGACGGGCCTGATCCTGTGTCTGTGTATCTCTGATACTGTCAGTGAGTGAGGGATCGATACTGTATCTCTCTCTCTCTCTCTGTATATCAGTGTGGGACTGATCCTGTGTCTGTGTATCTCTGATACTGTCAGTGAGTGAGGGATTGATACTGTATCTCTCTCTCTCTCTCTCTCTGTATATCAGTGTGGGACTGATCCTGTGTCTGTGTATCTCTGATACTGTCAGTGAGTGAGGGATCGATACTGTATCTCTCTCTCTCTCTCTGTATATCAGTGTGGGACTGATCCTGTGTCTGTGTATCTCTGATACTGTCAGTGAGTGAGGGATCGATACTGTATCTCTCTCTCTCTCTCTCTCTCTGTATATCAGTGTGGGACTGATCCTGTGTCTGTGTATCTGATACTGTCAGTGAGTGAGGGATCGATACTGTATCTCTCTCTCTCTCTCTGTATATCAGTGTGGGACTGATCCTGTGTCTGTGTATCTGATACTGTCAGTGAGTGAGGGATCGATACTGTATCTCTCTCTCTCTCTGTATATCAGTGTGGGACTGATCCTGTGTCTGTGTATCTGATACTGTCAGTGAGTGAGGGATCGATACTGTATCTCTCTCTCTCTCTCTCTCTCTGTATATCAGTGTGGGACTGATCCTGTGTCTGTGTATCTCTGATACTGTCAGTGAGTGAGGGATCGATACTGTATCTCTCTCTCTCTCTCTCTCTCTCTGTATATCAGTGTGGGACTGATCCTGTGTCTGTGTATCTCTGATACTGTCAGTGAGTGAGGGATCGATACTGTATCTCTCTCTCTCTCTCTGTATACAGTGTGGGACTGATCCTGTGTCTGTGTATCTCTGATACTGTCAGTGAGTGAGGGATCGATACTGTATCTCTCTCTCTCTCTGTATATCAGTGTGGGACTGATCCTGTGTCTGTGTATCTCTGATACTGTCAGTGAGTGAGGGATCGATACTGTCTCTCTCTCTCTCTCTCTCTCTCTGTATATCAGTGTGGGACTGATCCTGTGTCTGTGTATCTCTGATACTGTCAGTGAGTGAGGGATCGATACTGTATCTCTCTCTCTCTCTCTCTCTCTGTATATCAGTGTGGGACTGATCCTGTGTCTGTGTATCTCTGATACTGTCAGTGAGTGAGGGATCGATACTGTATCTCTCTCTCTCTCTCTCTCTGTATATCAGTGTGGGACTGATCCTGTGTCTCTCTATCTCTGATACTGTCAGTGAGTGAGGGATCGATACTGTATCTCTCTCTCTCTCTCTCTCTGTATATCAGTGTGGGACTGATCCTGTGTCTGTGTATCTCTGATACTGTCAGTGAGTGAGGGATCGATACTGTATCTCTCTCTCTCTCTCTCTCTCTCTGTATATCAGTGTGGGACTGATCCTGTGTCTGTGTATCTGATACTGTCAGTGAGTGAGGGATCGATACTGTATCTCTCTCTCTCTCTCTCTCTCTCTGTATATCAGTGTGGGACTGATCCTGTGTCTGTGTATCTCTGATACTGTCAGTGAGTGAGGGATCGATACTGTATCTCTCTCTCTCTCTGTATATCAGTGTGGGACTGATCCTGTGTCTGTGTATCTCTGATACTGTCAGTGAGTGAGGGATCGATACTGTATCTCTCTCTCTCTCTCTCTCTCTCTGTATATCAGTGTGGGACTGATCCTGTGTCTGTGTATCTGATACTGTCAGTGAGTGAGGGATCGATACTGTCTCTCTCTCTCTCTCTCTCTCTCTCTGTATATCAGTGTGGGACTGATCCTGTGTCTGTGTGTCTCTGATACTGTCAGTGAGTGAGGGATCGATACTGTATCTCTCTCTCTCTCTCTCTGTATATCAGTGTGGGACTGATCCTGTGTCTGTGTATCTCTGATACTGTCAGTGAGTGAGGGATCGATACTGTATCTCTCTCTCTCTCTCTCTCTCTCTGTATATCAGTGTGGGACTGATCCTGTGTCTGTGTATCTGATACTGTCAGTGAGTGAGGGATCGATACTGGATCTCTCTCTCTCTCTGTATATCAGTGTGGGACTGATCCTGTGTCTGTGTATCTGATACTGTCAGTGAGTGAGGGATCGATACTGTATCTCTCTCTCTCTCTCTCTGTATATCAGTGTGGGACTGATCCTGTGTCTGTGTGTCTCTGATACTGTCAGTGAGTGAGGGATCGATACTGTATCTCTCTCTCTCTCTCTCTCTGTATATCAGTGTGGGACTGATCCTGTGTCTGTGTATCTCTGATACTGTCAGTGAGTGAGGGATCGATACTGTATCTGTCTCTCTCTCTCTGTATATCAGGGTGGGACTGATCCTGTGTCTGTGTATCTCTGATACTGTCAGTGAGTGAGGGATCGATACTGTCTCTCTCTCTCTCTCTCTCTATACAGTGTGGGACTGATCCTGTGTCTGTGTGTCTCTGATACTGTCAGTGAGTGAGGGATCGATACTGTATCTCTCTCTCTCTCTCTCTCTCTCTCTCTGTATATCAGTGTGGGACTGATCCTGTGTCTGTGTGTCTCTGATACTGTCAGTGAGTGAGGGATCGATACTGTCTCTCTCTCTCTCTCTCTCTATACAGTGTGGGACTGATCCTGTGTCTGTGTGTCTCTGATACTGTCAGTGAGTGAGGGATCGATACTGTATCTCTCTCTCTCTCTCTCTCTCTCTGTATATCAGTGTGGGACTGATCCTGTGTCTGTGTATCTCTGATACTGTCAGTGAGTGAGGGATCGATACTGTATCTCTCTCTCTCTCTCTCTCTCTCTGTATATCAGTGTGGGACTGATCCTGTGTCTGTGTGTCTCTGATACTGTCAGTGAGTGAGGGATCGATACTGTATCTCTCTCTCTCTCTCTCTCTCTCTCTCTGTATATCAGTGTGGGACTGATCCTGTGTCTGTGTATCTGATACTGTCAGTGAGTGAGGGATCGATACTGTATCTCTCTCTCTCTCTCTCTCTCTCTCTCTCTGTATATCAGTGTGGGACTGATCCTGTGTCTGTGTGTCTCTGATACTGTCAGTGAGTGAGGGATCGATACTGTATCTCTCTCTCTCTCTCTCTCTCTGTATATCAGTGTGGGACTGATCCTGTGTCTGTGTGTCTCTGATACTGTCAGTGAGTGAGGGATCGATACTGTATCTCTCTCTCTC
Source organism: Heptranchias perlo (assembly GCF_035084215.1). NCBI lineage: Eukaryota > Metazoa > Chordata > Chondrichthyes > Hexanchiformes > Hexanchidae > Heptranchias > Heptranchias perlo. The sequence goes on from NW_027139386.1 coordinate 29,080, forward strand.
TCTCTCTCTCTCTCTCTGTATATCAGTGTGGGACTGATCCTGTGTCTGTGTATCTGATACTGTCAGTGCATGATGGATAGGTACTGTGGGCTCGATTTTAGCACGCACGATCGGGTGTGTTGATGGCGGGGGGGCTACGAAAATCGGGGATTCCCGGGGTGGGGCGGGAGCCCGGCTCCAACCTGCCCCGTTTCCGGGTTCCCCACTGACACGCTGACATGCGCGCGCAGCCCCCGCATGTGGGACTCCCGCCAGCAATTAAAGCCGGCGGGGTGCCACTTAAAGTAATTGAACAGGTCCTTCAGGTTGTTTACGGACCTGATCGACATGTTATTTTAGCAGGGATGGGATTTTGCAACTGACTGGGACTGTTTCCCGTCCTGTGTATCTCTGATACTGTCAGTGAGTGAGGGATCGATACTGTATCTCTCTCTCTCTCCGTATATCAGGGTGGGACTGATCCTGTGTCTTTTTTTTTATTCGTTCATGGGATTTGGGCGAGTCCGGCATTTATTGCCCATCTCTAATTGCCCTTGAGAAGGTGGTGGTGAGCCGCCTTCTTGAACCGCTGCAGTCCGTGTGGTGAAGGTTCTCCCACAGTGTTGTTAGGAAGGGAGTTCCAGGATTTTGACCCAGTGACTATGAAGGAACGGCCGATATATTTTCAAGTCGGGATGGTGTGTGACTTGGAGGGGAACGTGCAGGTGGTGTTGTTCCCATGTACCTGCTGCTCTTGTCCTTCTAGGTGGTAGAGGTCGCGGGTTTGGGAGGTGCTGTCGAAGAAGCCTTGTCGAGTTGCCGCAGTGCATCCTGTGGATGGTCCACACTGCAGCCACCGTGCGCCGGTGGTGAAGGGAGTGAATGTTTAGGGTGGTGGATGGGGTGCCAATCAAGCGGGCTGCTTTGTCCTGGATGGTGTCGAGATTCTTGAGTGTTGTTGGAGCTGCACTCATCCAGGCAAGTGGAGAGTATTCCATCACACTCCTGACTTGTGCCTTGTAGATGGTGGAAAGGCTTTGGGGAGTCAAGAGGTGAGTCACTCACTGCAGAATACCCAGCCTCTGACCTGCTCTTGTAGCCATGGTATTTATATGGCTGGTCCAGTTAAGTTTCTGGTCACTGGTGACCCCCAGGATGTTGATGGTGGGGGATTCGGCGATGGTAATGCCGTTGAATGTCAAGGGGAGGTGGTTAGACTCTCTCTTGTTGGAGATGGTCATTGCCTGGCACTTGTCTGGCGCGAATGTTACTTACCACTTATGAGCCCAAGCCTGGATGTTGTCCAGGTCTTGCTGTATGCGGGCTCGGACTGCTTCATTATCTGAGGGGTTGCGAATGGAACTGAACACTGCAATCATCAGCGAACATCCCCATTTCTGACTTTATGATGGAGGGAAGGTCATTGATGAAGCAGCTGAAGATGGTTGGGCCTCAGACACTGCCCTGAGGAACTCCTGCAGCAATGTCCTGGGACTGAGATGATTGGCCTCCAACAACCACTACCATCTTCCTTTGTGCTAGGTATGACTCCAGCCACTGGAGAGTTTTCCCCCTGATTCCCATTGACTTCAATTTTACTGGGGCTCCTTGGTGCCACACTCGGTCAAATGCTGCCTTGAAGTCAAGGGCAGTAACTCTCACCTCACCTCTGGAATTCAGCTCTTTTGTCCATGTTTGGACCAAGGCTGTAATGAGGCCTGGAGCCGAGTGGTCCTGGCGGAACCCAAACTGAGCATCAGTGAGCAGGTTATTGGTGAGTAAGTGCCGCTTGATAGCACTGTCGACGACACCTTCCATCACTTTGCTGATGATCGAGAGTAGACTGATGGGGCGGTAATTGGCCGGATTGAATTTGTCCTGCTTTTTGTGGACAGGACATACCTGGGCAATTTTCCACATTGTTGGGTAGATGCCAGTGTTGTAGCTGTACTGGAACAGCTTGGCGAGAGGCGCAGCTAGTCTGTGTATCTCGATGCTGTCAGTGAGTGAGGGATCGATACTGTCTCTCTCTCTCTCTCTCTCTGTATATCAGTGTGGGACTGATCCTGTGTCTGTGTATCTCTGATACTGTCAGTGAGTGAGGGATCGATACTGTATCTCTCTCTCTCTCTCTCTGTATATCAGTGTGGGACTGATCCTGTGTCTGTGTATCTCTGATACTGTCAGTGAGTGAGGGATCGATACTGTCTCTCTCTCTCTCTCTCTCTCTCTCTCTGTATATCAGTGTGGGACTGATCCTGTGTCTGTGTATCTCTGATACTGTCAGTGAGTGAGGGATCGATACTGTATCTCTCTCTCTCTCTCTCTCTGTATATCAGTGTGGGACTGATCCTGTGTCTGTGTATCTCTGATACTGTCAGTGAGTGAGGGATCGATACTGTATCTCTCTCTCTCTCTCTCTCTCTCTGTATATCAGTGTGGGACTGATCCTGTGTCTGTGTATCTCTGATACTGTCAGTGAGTGAGGGATCGATACTGTCTCTCTCTCTCTCTCTCTGTATATCAGTGTGGGACTGATCCTGTGTCTGTGTATCTCTGATATTGTCAGTGAGTGAGGGATCGATACTGTATCTCTCTCTCTCTCTGTATATCAGTGTGGGACTGATCCTGTGTCTGTGTATCTCTGATACTGTCAGTGAGTGAGGGATCGATAGTGTCTCTCTCTCTCTCTCTCTCTCTCTGTATATCAGTGTGGGACTGATCCTGTGTCTGTGTATCTCTGATACTGTCAGTGAGTGAGGGATCGATAGTGTCTCTCTCTCTCTCTCTCTGTATATCAGTGTGGGACTGATCCTGTGTCTGTGTATCTCTGATACTGTCAGTGAGTGAGGGATCGATACTGTATCTCTCTCTCTCTCTCTCTCTCCGTATATCAGGGTGGGACTGATCCTGTGTCTGTGTATCTCTGATACTGTCAGTGAGTGAGGGATCGATACTGTATCTCTCTCTCTCTCCGTATATCAGGGTGGGACTGATCCTGTGTCTGTGTATCTCTGATACTGTCAGTGAGTGAGGGATCGATACTGTCTCTCTCTCTCTCTCTCTCTCTGTATATCAGTGTGGGACTGATCCTGTGTCTGTGTATCTGATACTGTCAGTGAGTGAGGGATCGATAGTGTCTCTCTCTCTCTCTCTCTCTGTATATCAGTGTGGGACTGATCCTGTGTCTGTGTATCTCTGATACTGTCAGTGAGTGAGGGATCGATACTGTCTCTCTCTCTCTCTCTCTGTATATCAGGGTGGGACTGATCCTGTGTCTGTGTATCTCTGATACTGTCAGTGAGTGAGGGATCGATACTGTATCTCTCTCTCTCTCCGTATATCAGGGTGGGACTGATCCTGTGTCTGTGTATCTCTGATACTGTCAGTGAGTGAGGGATCGATACTGTCTCTCTCTCTCTCTCTCTCTCTCTGTATATCA